>NW_017217733.1:0-12342 GCF_001704415.2 Capra hircus | reverse complement strand
TCAGGCGTCTCGAGGCTAATCACACCTAACCCCTGGAACTTCCAAAGGGTCCTTCACACCTTGCTACAACTTAGAAGTTCCCAACATACCTGACTCCACTCGAGAGGAAGCACGAGAGTCCCGCCCACATCCAGAGGAGCCCCGTTTCCGCCTCGTACCTCGCGGTCAGGTATCCTTTCCCTGTATGTTCCGGAAAGAATTCCCGTTGTTCCCGTCGCATCTCATGAGGAGGCGCTCTCCACAGGAAAGGCGAGAGAAACTCCAGTGTCGTGCCATCATTCCAAGAGTCCCCAGATATCTCAGTGTGCCGGGGTCCAGTCCGCGCTGGATCCAGGGAATTCGACGGATGGACGGCGATGACGTGGAAAGTCTTGTGTATTTATTAATGTAAGATGAGATTAAGAAATTATAGGGTAGTAAGAAGATTAACTGGAGGAAAAAGGCTGAATAGCTAGGTTTACGCGGAAGGCCAATAAAATTCCGACAAGGAATTTTCTGGCGGATTCTGGGAATGGTGGCATGACTCTCGAGTTCCTCTTGCCTTTCCTGTGGAGAGCGCCTCCTCTTGAGATGCGCCGGGAACGCCGGGAATTCTTTCACGACCACGCAGGGAAACGATCCCTCCTCTGGATCTATCAGGCGGAAACGGGGCTCTCTGGATGTGGGCGGGACTCTCGTGCTTCCTCTCGAGTGGAGACGGGTATGTCGGGGAACTTCATGAGTTGCAGCAAGGGTGTGAAGGACCCTTTGGAAGTTCCAGAGGTTAGGTGTGATTAGGCTTGAGATGCCCAGCGGAAATGCGCCTCATCTCTCCTGGAGGGGAGAACCTCCTGGATTTTCTCGAGTTGCGGCAGGTGCTCTCGACTTAGGTCGGGGACCTCAGAGACCAATCTGGTGGCCTCAGGAAAGGCCAGTCCCCATGCGAGTTGCTCGGGGGCCTCTCGGGATTCCTCCCCCGTCGATGCCGTCCTCAGACCTTGTGTGGAGTCGGTGTCGGAACCTGAGGATTCCTCTCCAGTGCTGACATGGATCTTGGGGTACTTCTGGAGTCTCCCCAGGGGACTCAGTCCTCGTCTCGAGTGGGGGGCGTGCACGTGCGCTTTCCTCCCGAGCTGTAGCAGCAGTGTCACGCTTTCCTTCGCGTGGATCAAGGGATCTGTGGCTTTCCCTCGAGGCTTTCCCACGAGGCTTTCCCACAGGGCTGTCCCACGTGCCACCGTGCTGTGAGTCGATCCTCGGCTTGAAAGTCGAAACAGTGCAGGGAAAACAGGTTTCCTGGAATGGACTGAGACATCCGGGGACTCTGGGAATGTGGCTCGATCCTGGAGTTCCTCTCGCCTTTCCTGTGGAGAGCGCCTCCTCTTGAGATGCGACGGGAACGCGGGAATTCTTCCCCGACCACGCAGGAAAAGGATCCCTCCTCTCGAGCTAGGAGGCGGAAACGGGGCTCCTCTGGATGTGGGCGGGACTCTCGTGCTTCCTCTCGAGTAGAGACGGGTATGTCGGGGATATTCCTGAGTTGCAGCAAGTGTGTGAAGGACCCTTTGGAAGTTCCAGAGGTTAGGTGTGATTAGTCTTGAGACGCCTCAGCGGAAATGGGCCTCATCTCGCCTGGAGGGGAGAACCTCCTGGATTTTCTCGAGTTGCGGCAGGTGCTCTCGACTTACAACGGGGACCTCAGGGACCGCTCTGGTTGGCCTCAGGAAAGGCCAGTCCCCATGCGATTTGCTCGGGGCCTCTCGGGATTCCTCTCCCCTCGATGCCGGGGCCTAAGATCTTGTGTGGAGTCGGTGCTGGAACCTGAGGATTCCTCTCCAGTGCTGACATGGATCTTGGCGTACTTCTGGAGTCTCCCAGGGGAGTCAGTCCTCGTCTCGAGTGGGGGCATGCACGTGCCGCTTTCCTCCCGAGCTGTCGCAGCAGTGTCCTGCTTCCCTTCGCGTGGATAAAGGGATCTGTGGCTTTCCCTCGAGGCTTTCCTCGAGGCTTTCCCACGAGGATTTCCCACGAGGCTTTCCCACGAGGCTTTCCCACAGGGCTGTCCCACGTGGCACAGTGGTGTGAGTCGACCTCGGCTTGAAAGTCGAAACAGTGCAGGGAAAACAGGTTTCCCTTGAGGGACTTAGACATCTGGAGGACTCTATGAATGGTGGCACGACCCTGGAGTTCCTCTCGCCTTTCCCGTAGAGAGTGCCTCCTCTTGAGATGCGACGGGAACGCCGGGAATTCTTTCCCGACCACGCAGGGAAAGGATCGCTCCTCTCGAGCTAGGAGGCGGAAATGGGGATCCTCTGGATGTGGGCGGGACATTCGTACTTCCTCTCGAGTGGAGACGGGTATGTAGGGGAACTTCCTGAGTTGTAGTAAGGGTGTGAAGGACCCTTTGGAAGTTCCAGAGGTTAGGTGTGATTAGCCTTGAGACGCCTCAGCGGAAATGGGCCTCATCTCTCCTGGAGGGGAGAACCTCCTGGATTTTCTCGAGTTGCGGCAGGTGCTTCTCGACTTAGGTCTGGGACCTCAGAGGCCCGCTCTGGTGCCTCAGGAAAGGCCAGTCCCCATGCGAGTTGCTCGGGAGCCTCTCGGGATTCCTCTCCCGTCGATGCCGGTCCTAAGACCTTGTGTGGAGTCGGTGCCGGAACCTGAGGTTTCCTCTCTAGTGCCGACATGGATCTCTGGGTACTTCTGGAGTCTCCCCAGGGAGTCAGTCCTCGTCTCGAGTGGGGGAATGCACGTGCGCTTTCCTTCCGAGCTGGAGCAGCAGTGTCACGCTTCCTTCACGTGAATCAAGGGATCTACGGCTTTCCCCAAGGCTTTGCCACGATGGCTTTCCCACGAGGCTTTCCCACAGGGCTGTCCCACGTGCCACCGTGGTGTGAGTCGATTATCGGCATGAAAGTCGAGGAAGTGCAGGGAAAACAGGTTTCCTTGGAATGGACTGAGACATCAGGGCGACTCTGGGAATGGTGGCACAACCCTGGAGTTCCTCTCCCTTTCCTGTGGAGAGCGCCTCCTCTTGAGATGAGACGGGAACACGGGGAATTCTTTCCCCACCACGCAGGGAAAGGATCCCTCCTCTCGAGCTAGGAGGAGGAAAGGGGGCTCCTCTGGATGTGGGCGGGACTCTCGTGCTTCCTCTCGAGTGGAGACGGGTATGTCGGGGAACCTCTTGAGTTGCAGCAAGGGTGTGAAGGACCCTTTGGAAGTTCCAGGAGTTAGGTGTGATTAGCCTCGAGACGCCTCATCGGAAATGGGACTCATCTCGCCTGGAGGGGAGAACCTCCTGGATTTTCTCGAGTTGCGGCAGGTGCTCTCGACTTACGACGGGGACCTCAGGGACCCGCTCTGGTGTCCTCAGGAAAGGCCAGTCCCCATGCGAGTTGCTCGGGGGCCTCTCGGGATTCCTCTCCGTCGATGCCGGTGCCTAAGACCTTGTGTGGAGTCGAAGCCGGAACCTGAGGATTCCTCTCCAGTGCCGACATGGATTTTGGGGTACTTCTGGAGTCTCCCCAGGGGAGTCAGTCCTCGTCTCCAGTGGGGTCATGCACGTGTGCTTTCCTCCCGAGCTGTAGCAGCAGTGTCGCGCTTCCCTTCGCGTTGGATCAAGGGATCTGTGGCTTTCCCTCGAGGCTTTCCCACGAGGCTTTCCCACCAAACTTTCCCACAGGGCTGTCCCACGTGCCACCGTGTGGTGTGAGTGGATCCTCGGCCTTGAAAGTCGAGGCAGTGCAGGGAAAACAGGTTCCCTGGAATGGACTGAGACATCTGGGGGACTCTGGGAATTGGTGGCACGACCCTGGAGTTCCTCTCGCCTTTCCTGGTGAGAGCGCCTCCTCTTGTGATGTGACGGGGAACGCCGGGAATTCTTTCCCGACGCCGCAGGGAAAGGTATCACTCCCTCCTCGATCTAGGAAGCGGGAAACGGGGGCTCCTCTGGATGTGGACGGGACTCTCGTGATTCCTCTCGAGTGGATACCGGTATGTCGGGGAACTTCTTGAGTTGCGAGCAAGGGTGTGAAGGACCCTTTTGGAAGTTCCAGATGTTATACGTGATTAGCCTCGGAGACGCCTCAGCGGAGAAATGGGCCTCATCTCGCCTGGAGGGGAGAACCTCCTGGAGTTTCTCGAGTTGCGGCAGGTGCTCTCGATATACGACGCGGACCTCAGGGACCCGCTCTGGTGGCCTCAGGAAAGGCCAGTCCCCATGCGAGTTGCTCGGGGGCCTCTAGGGATTCCTCTCCCGTCGATTGCCGTGGCCTAAGATCTTGTGTGGTGTCGGATGCCGGAACCTGAGGATTCATCTCCAGTGCTGACATGGATCTTGGGGAACTTCTGGAACTCTCCCCAGGGGAGCCAGTCCTCGTCTCGAGTGGGGACATGCACGTGGCGATTTCCTCCGAGCTGTAGCAGCAGTGTCACGCTTCCCTCCGCGTGGATCAAGGGATCTGTGGCTTTCCCTGGAGGCTTTCCCACGAGGCTTTCCCACAGGGCTGTCCCACGTGCCCACCGTGGTGTGAGTCGATCCTCGGCTTGAAGTCGAGGCAGTGCAGGGAAAACAGGTTTCCCTGGAATGGACTGAGACATCTGGGGGACTCAGGGAATGCTGGCACGATCCCTGGAGTTCCTCTCGCCTTTCCTGAGGAGAGCGCCTCCTCTTGAGATGCGACGGGAACGCGGGGAATTCTTTCCTGACCACCCTGGGAAAGGATCACTCCTCTCGAGCTAGGATGCGGAAACGGGGCTCCTCTGGATGTGGGCGGGACTCTCGTGCTTCCTCTCGAGTGGAGACGGGTATGTCGGGGAACTTCTTGAGTTTCAATAAGCTTGTGAAGGACCCTTTGGAAGTTCCAGAAGTTAGGTGTGATTAGCCTCGAGACACCTCAGCGTAAATGGGCCTCATCTCGCCTGGAGGGTAGAACCTCTTGGATTTTCTCGAGTTTCGGCAGGTGCTCTGTCACTTACGACGGGGACATCGGGGGACCCGCTCTGGTGGCCTCAGGAAAGGCCAGTTCCCATGCGAGTTGCTCGGGGGTCTCTCGGGATTCCACTCCCGTCGATGCCGGGGCCTAAGACGTTATGTAGAGTCGGTGCCGGAACCTGAGGATTCCTCTCCAGTGCCAACATGGTTCTTGGAGGCACTTCTGGAGTCTCCCCAGGGGAGTCAGTCCTCATCTCGAGTGGGGGCATGCACGTGTGCTTTCCTCCGGAGCTGTAGCAGCAGTGTCACGTTTCCCTTCCCGTGGATCAAGGTATCTGTGGCTTTCCTCGAGGCTTCCCACGAGGCTTTCCCACAGGGCTGTCCCACGTGCCACCGTGGTGTGAGTCGATCCTCGGCTTGAAAGTCGAGCAGTGCAGGGGAAAACAGGTTTCCCTGGAATGGGACTTGAGATATCTGGGGGACTCAGGGGATGGTGGCACGACCCTGGAGTTCCTCTCGCCTTTCCTGTGGAGAGCGCCTCCTCTTGAGATGCGACGGGAACGCCGGGAATTCTTTCCCGAACACGCAGGGAAAGGATCCCTCCTCTCGAGCTAGGAGGTGGAAACGGGGCTCCTCTGGATGTGGGTGGGACTCTCGTGCTTCCTCTCGAGTGGAGACGGGTATGTCGGGGAACTTCTTGAGTTGCAGCAAGGGTGTGAAGGACCCTTGGGAAGTTCCAGAGGTTAGGTGTGATTAGCCTCGGGACGCCTCATCGGAAAAGGGCCTCATCTCGCCTGGAGGGGAGAACTTCCTGGATTTTCTCGAGTTGCGGCAGGTGCTCTCGACTTTCGACGGGGACCTCAGGGACCCACTCTGGTGGCCTCAGGAAAGGCTAGTCCCCATGCGAGTTGCTCGGGGGCTCTCGGGATTCCTCTCCCGTCGATGCTGTGGCCTAAAACCTTGTGTGGAGTCGGTGCCGGAACCTGAGGATTCCTCTCCAGTGCTGACATGCAACTTGGGGTACTTCTGGAGTCTCTTCAGGGGCGTCAGTCCTCGTCTCGAGTGGGGGCATGCACGTGCACTTTCCTCCCGAGCTGTATCAGCAGTTTCACGGTTCCCTTCGAGTGGATCAAGGGATCTGTGGCTTTCGCTCAAGGCTTTCCCACGAGGCTTTCCCACGAGGCTTTCCCACAGGGCTGTCCCACGTGCCACCGTGGTGTGAGTCGATCCTCAGCTTGAAAAGGCGAGGCAGTGAAGGGAAAACAGGTTTCCCTGGAATGGACTGAGACATCTGGGGGATTCAGTGAATGGTGGCACGACCCCCGGCGTTCCTCTCGCCTTTCCTGTGGAGAGGGCCTCCTCTTGAGATGCGATTTGAATGCAGGGAATTCTTTCCCGTCCACGCAGGGAAAGGATCCCTCCTCTCGAGCGATGAGGCAGAAAAGGGGCTCCTCTGGATGTGGGCGGGATTCTTGTTATTCTTCTCAAGTGGAGACGGGTATGTCGCGGAACTTCTTTGAGTTACAGCAAGGGTGTGAAGGACCCTTTGGAAGTTGGAGAGGTTAAGTGTGATTAGCCTAGAGGACGCCTCAGCGCAAATGCGCCTCATCTCGCCTGTAGGGGAGAACCTCCTGGATTTTCTCGAGTTGCGGCAGGTGCTCTCGACTAACGACGGGGACCTCAGGGACCCACTTTGGTGGCCTCAGGAAAGGCCAGACCCCATGCGAGTTGCTCGGGGCACTCTCAGGATTCCTGTCCCGTCGATGCCGGTGCCTAAGACCTTGTGTGGAGTCAGTGCCGGAACCTGAGGATTCCTCTCTAGTGCTGACATGGATCTTGAGGTATTTCTGGAGTCTCCCCAGGGGAGTCAGTCCCCGTCTCGAGTGGGGACATGTACGTGCGCTTTACTCCCAATCTGTAGCAGCAGTATCATGCTTCCCTTCGCGTGGATGAAGGGATCAGTGGCTTTCCCTCTCGGCTTTCCCACGAGGCTTTCCCAAGAGGCTTTCCCACAGGGCAGTCCCACGTGCCACCGTGGTGTGAGTCGATCCTCGGCTTGAAAGTCGAGGCAGTGCAGGGAAAACTGGTTTTCCTGAAATGGACTAAGACATCTGGGGGACTCTGGGAACGGTGGCACGAACCTGGAGTCCCTCTCGCGTTTCCTGTGGAGTGCGCCTCCTCTTGAGATGGGATGGGAACGCCGGGAATTCTTTCCCAACCACTCTGGGAAAGGATCCCTCCTCTCGAGCTAGGAGGCGTAAACGGGGCTCCTCTATGTGGGTGGGACTCTCGTGCTTACTCTCGAGTGGAGATGGGTATGTCGGAGAACTTCTTGACTTGCAGCCAGGGTGTGAAGGACCCTTTCGAAGTTCCAGAGGTTAGGTGTGATTAGCCTCGTGATGCCTCAGCGGAAATGGGCCTCATCTCGCCTGGAGGGGGGAACCTCCTGGATTTTCTCTAGTTGCGGCAGGTGCTCTCGAGTTACGACGGAGACCTCAGGGACCCGCTCTGGTGACCTCAGGAAAGGCCAGTCCCCATGCGAGGTGCTAGGGGGCCTCTCAGGATTCCTCTCCCGTCGATGCCGGGGCCTAAGACCTTGTGTGGAGTCGGAACCAGAACCTGAGGATTCCTCTCCAGTGCTGACATGGATCTTGGCGTACTTCTGGAGTCTCCCAAGTGGCGTCAGTCCTCGGCTCGAGTGGGGTCACGCACGTGCGCTTTCCTCCCGAGTGGTAGCAGCAGTGTCACGCTTCCTTTCTCGTGGATCAAGGAATCTGTGGCTTTCCCTGGAGTCTTTCCCATGAGGCTTTCCCACAGGGCTATTCCACTTGCCATCATGGTGTGAGTCGATCCTCGGCGTGAAAGTCGAACCAGTGCAGAGAAAACAGGAACCTCCTTCCCCACAGTAGGGGGTACACTGTCCCCTTGGGCGGGTATCTCCAGGGCACTCGCGCTGGGGGTTTGCCCGCGGAGGTGCAGGCCTCAGGCTCCACGTGAGAAAAGCCCCAAATGGCATTAGCTGCCAGTCCAGACGTTGGCCCCTCAGGTCTCTGGCCGGAGCCTTGGGCTCCAGGCAACTCAAAGCCCTCGGGGGTGGCACTCTGTGACTGCTGTAAGGAAAGGACGCCAAGAGCCCACGGAGGAGTTGGGGAGGGGGCATGGGGGAAACGGAGACGAGGACAGCGAGGGATCTAGGTGGAGGCGCTGGAGAGAGCGTCTGGTGTCCCGGAATGCCTCGGAGGAGCCAGCGGGGGACAGTCGAGGCCCAGGGACCTGTGGAATGTGAAAAGGCGGGAAATCCCAGAGCAAGGCAGGCTGGGAAAGGGGGCGTTGGTGGCCAATTCAAAGGGACCTTGGGGCGTTTCCTGGGCGGTGAGCTCCCTTGGCACTGCTGAGGGCCCCTGATTGATCCACCCGGGGTTGATCCCACCCCCCGCTGCGAGGGAGGGCCACAAACCAAAGTGCGCGAACTGCCCGCCCACCCCGATGGGGATCTTGGCGGTCCAGGGCTCAGCCCTGCCCGGGAAAAGCCCACTCGCTCCACCGGACTCCTTCCAGGGGTCTCTGCTTGGAAAGAGGCCAGGGGCGGCCCCCTCCATCTACCCACCCAAACCCTATTGACGTCAATGGTGGCGGAGACGCCTCCCGTTCTCCAGAGTCCTAAGCTGCTGGGTCCCCGCCCACTCGGCCAGCAGTCTGCAGCGTGCCCGTGTGCCTCTCCCACCATGGCTTCGTCCGGCTCCTCCAGCACCTCAAGCGGTACGTTTGCCCTCGGTCCCTGTGGTCGGATCACATCTCAGGGGATTTGCGGGTGGCCTGGGCAAGGGCTCTCGGCCAATGTGTTGACCCCCCTCCCACCCGAGAATGGCGGGGACCCATCGGCCAGGCCCGGGGTTCCGAGGCGTCAGGTGTGCCCAAATTCGGAGGGCGTGGCATCGTTCGTTCATCTTGCTCCTTTGGCACACACATGGCTTCTCCGTTCTCTTTTCTGGGAAGACAGTGTTGTTTCAGGGGGCGTGCTGCGGGGGGCGGGGGCCGGGGTTGCGGGGTGGTGGGAGCGGGTGCTGTGCTGGGATGAGGCCCTTTATCCTCACATCTTCCTGTGGGAATGGGAGTCGGGGAGCTCTGTGGCCTTGCTGCCTTCAGTGGCTTCCTCTGCACAGGGGCCTAGTGGCTTCTGCCTTTTGTCAGGCGTTACGGGGTTTGGGCTTCTCTTTGGTGGCCTTGGCCTTTGCCTTGGCCTGGGCCTTGGCCTTGCCCTTGCCCTTGCCTTGGTCTTGGGCTTGGCCTTGCCCTGCCCTTGAACTTGAACTTGACCTTGACCTTGAACTTGACCTTGACTTTGAACTTGAAATTGGCCTTGAACTTGACCTTGACCTTGACTTTGAACTTGACATTGGCCTTGAACTTGAACTTCAACTTGAACTTGAACTTTACCTTGAACTTGAACTTGACTTTGAACTTGAACTTGAACTTGACGTTGACTTGACCTTGACCTTGTACTTGAACTTGACCTTGAACTTGACCTTGACCTTGACCTTGACCTTGACCTTGACCTTGACCTTGAGCTTGAACTTGACCTTGACATTGAATTTCAGCTTGAACTTGACCTTGACCTTGAACTTCAACTTGACCTTGACCTTGACCTTGAACTTGAACTTGAACTTGACCTTGACCTTGACGTTGAACTTCAACTTGACTTTGAACTTGAACTTGAACTTACCTTGACCTTGAACTTGACCCTGAATTTGACCTTGACCTTTGAACTTGAAGCTTGACCTTGAACTTGAACTTCAACTTAAACTTGACCTTGAACTTGACCTTGAACTTGAACTTGAACTTGACCTTGACCTTGACCTTGACCAACAACGGGAGACCTCGAGATTTGCTCAGAGCACCGGAGGTCCAGAGGCAGGGCCCTGTATCTCCCCTTCCCTTTGTGATCATTGCAAAGACATTCCTAGCTGATAGCGGGAGTGCCCATGAAGAAGCAAGCAGTGAGAGTGTGTTTGACACGACTGTGTGCCTTCCTGGCCTCAACTCCACAGGGGGCCTTTCCTCTAGAAGTAGGCCCCATGTCCCCTTGGGGAGGGTGTCATGCCTCTTTTTCTCCTCACTGCCAAAGGGTGGAGCCAAGCTTGCTCTGTCAGAGGTACAAAAACAGCAATTGAATGGATTTTCAAGCTCTTGCTAGGCTGCACCCTTTCAGGGGCCCAACTTTACTGAAACAGGTGCTCTGTGGCCCCTGGTTGGGTATGCAGCTTCACAAACAGGGTGAGATCCTGTCCAAGCCAAGAATTTTCCTGAAAGACCTAGGCTCACTAGAGCTCTCCTCCGGAGCAAAGGGGATAGAGGAGATGTATGGAGGAGTCTTTGCCTTTCCCTGTGAAGTGTGGGGCTACTCCCTACGGCCCCAAGCTCAGGGATAACTGCCTCTAAGAAAGGAATGGCAAGAAGCGCTATTCTTGGAGGGTTGGGACAGGGAGTTTGCAGCATGTGGGGAAAGAAAGACTTCTTCGGGAAGAAGAGGCAACCACCGGGGGTGTGTTTGCAAGCCTCTATTTGGAAGGAACAGGTTTGCTTATACAACTCAAGACCTCCAGATCTGCTCAGAGGACTGAAGTTCCAGAGACAGGGCCATGTATCTCCCCTTCCCTTTGAGATCCTTGCAAAGACATTCCTAGCAGATCCTGGGAGTGCCCATGAAGAAGCAAGCAGCGGGAGTGTGCTTGACATCACTGGCTGCCTACCTGGGCCTCAGCTCCTCAAGGGGCCTTTCTCTCCTGGTAGGCCCTATGTCCCCTTTGGGAGAGGGTTGTGCCCTCTTCCCTCCACACTGGCCAAAGGGTGGAGGTGGGCAAACTCGTTCTCTCCGAGGTTAAAAAAAAAAGACAAATTGGATGGATTTTTAAGCTCTTGCTATGCTGCACCCCTCCAGGACCCACTCAAGCAAAACAGGTGCCCTGTGGCCCTAGGTCGGGTATGCAGGTTCACACACCGGGTGTGATCCCATCAAAGCCAAGAATTTTCCTGACAGACCTAGGCTCACTAGAGCTCTCCTCCAGAGGAAAGGGGACAGAAAAGACGTGTGTGTGGAGGTGGCTCTGCCTTTCCAGGTCCAATCTCAGGGATAACTGCCCCTAAGAAAGGAACTGCTTGCTGCTGCTAAGCGCTTCAAGTCGTGTTCGACTCTGTGCGACGCCATAGACGGTAGCCCACTAGGCTCCGTCCCTGGGATTCTCCAGGCAAGAACAGTAAGTGGGTTGCCATTGCCTTCTCAATGCATGAAAGTGAAAATGAAAGTGCAGTCGCTCAGTCGTGTCCGACCCTCAGCGACCCCACGGACTGCAGCCTACCAGGCTTCTCCGTCCATAGGATTTTCTGAAAGGAACTGCAAGAAGCGCTTTTCCAGGAGGCTGGGAAAGGGAGTTCGCAGGATGTGGGGAAAGAGAGCCTCCTTCGGGGAAGAATAGGCGGCCACTTGTTTTTGTGTTGCAAACCTCTATTTGGAAGGAACAGGTTAGCTTATACAAAGGGAGACCTCCAGATCTGCTCAGAGGACCGAAGTTGCAGAGGCAGGTCGGTGTATTTTCCTTCACTTTTGCGATCCTTGCAAAGACATTCCTTGCTGATAGATATTCAGCAAGGGCCTTTGAGACTGTTGTTTTCTTTCCTAGGTTCAAAGATTCCTTCAGTTCCTAAATATAGATATCCTAGAAATTATGTGACATCCGTGAAAATCTGATATGTCCTGGTCAAATGCTGTCAGTTTAATTCCAGTTATCATATTAAAGCATTTCAAGTCGCAGCAGTGACCAGATTACATTGTCAATTTCTATTTAATCAGGTTTTAACCATGTCTTCTATGATTTCACACTGATGCCTTTGCAGAAATACTGCTACTTCAAGATATATGGAATATACATTTTTTTAAGCTTACCGATAATTTGTTTGTTTGTTTGTTTGTCTTCTGGTAAGCTGGTACCAGATGGAATTTAGTCTCCTTCTCTAGGTTAAGAGAACAAAGTTTTCTTAGAATGCAATTTTTGATAACAGACTATGAGTTTCTTTACCTTTCATTGATTTATAATTGTTTTTCATCATCTGTTTTTTTACTTGCTAAAGTAAATAAGCCTTATTTAAGATTTTGGTACATGTAGGATGGACTAAGCTTTCCCCACTCTTGCAAGTTCCTGACATCAGAGTCAATTTGAGCATGAGTTGGCCTATAATTTTAGGCATGAAACTATGACTACATAAAGAAAAGGTGACTTTATGATTCAGGAATGGCCATGATATGCTTTGCACTTCAGAGAAAATGGGTTAAAATGATTTTTTTTCTTTCAAAACTGCACAGCCAGTTCTTTCAGCATATGCAATTGAAAACATCTAGTCATTAGGTCAGTTTTCATTCAATCCCAAAGAAA
>NW_017217732.1:0-12342 GCF_001704415.2 Capra hircus | reverse complement strand
TCATAGATTATGAAAACATCCCTTGGTAGTGAAGTCGATTCACATTATTATTAGGGCTTTCATGCAGCAGATCCACGGGCATATACAGAACCATGTCCTCCAACAAAAACTGAAGAATGACTTAAAAATCGGCAACAAAACATGAGTATATGTGTTTCACAGCTCATGAGCAAGGGTTTTCTTCGATCTGAAACTGGCGTCGATGAAGACTGTGTGAAGAAGACTTCAAAGTCTATTGGCAAACACAGCCTACGTTGGCTATATTTAAGTCCTCAGATAATGGAATGTCATGAGTAAACTGGGGCTTTTCAAAGAAGCAGCCTGTGAAGCTTCTGGACGCTTATTGGGATGCGTGGTATACCACATTCACACGTTTCAGTAGCATTGGTGCAAAAACGATACACTTCCTCAGGGGAAGCTTCTACATGGACTCTTGGGATCAGAGCTCTAACTCATACACACATACTTTTTCCTTTGAAAATGATCCTGCATGATAAGCAAACAAAACACTTGGATGAACACCTAGACGGTGAGCTCTGTACTAAATGATTTGAAAGCCAGTAGATGGAATGAGCTGATGAGGAAGACTACAAACGAGTCATCTTCTTCAACTTGGTCAAACTGCTCATAGTCATACAAGTGAATGAAAAGTGGAGCCTGTTGTCATTCAATCTGTTGAAAAGAAAGAGAATAATACAACAAATTAGCAAATCTTATTTTCTTCATAAACATTATATTATTTCTGCACAGCTTTCTTACTGGCATGAATAGAATATCTGCAATAAATCACTTGTCACAGTGAAATGGATTCACATTCGATATCGATTCACATCTAGAATTGATGCCATAGCTGTTTGATACTATTGCTTGAGTGAATGCAACTTATGTGACTTCACAAACTACAAACACGAACTAACAATAGGTATTGAAAAAACCTTGAGTGACATGAGCGTGAAGACTTAGTAGAGTTGCTCTCAAGAAATCATGATACTATTCTTCACTCCAGCCATAGGACTGGAATCTGTACATTAACACCCTGCAAAAGAAACGGGAAGGATAGAATAATAATAAAGGAACTTCATAACTATATTCCTACTGTCAACATTCAACACTATGTTTTCTTTTCAACTGACTTTCATATTTGGTCTACTGTAACCTCTTCTGTGTTCATTTTATGCTAAACTTATTGCCAACAGTAAAATTACCATATGAGCTCTAATGAATTTTTTTACTTGCAAAGCTAGTGATAGAACCAAAGGCCAATATCTACATCAAACAGGAGGAATGGAATGGAAACTGTAAACAATTTTATGGAATAGCATTTCCGTGCTCCTATTCAGTCAAACGGACATTCCAAAGGATGTGATTTTTCTGAAAGTTTATTTCGGAAACTTGGAAGTGGATGACTGCAAACAATAAAACGAATAATATATTGATACATAATACGAATAATATACAGTGGGTCATTCTTTTTTCTATTCTGCCACAGCTAACTGACTGGAAGTCAGTTGTCGTAACTACTACTAACAGAAGACCTCACCGATGAGTGAAGATATATAGGAAAAATCCATAATAGATCTAAAAACCGTCAAAGATAAAATGGTCATGAAAAAAAACAGTGACAGTTTAGTTGGTATAAGAAACAGGATGATTATGAAAGCAAAGCCAACAATCATGGATAGGCCATGGAAGCCCGTGGCTGTCACGAGTGTTGACTTGTATCCTTCATCTGAGGTTGTTAAAAGTGCGTGGTAAAATCCAGAGGTTTGCAGCAGTGGTAACCTCCTGAGCAGACTGAAATCCAAAGGGTTTCCAGAATATCCTGACGATTTCCATCTACTAGGCTGTGGTGAGCTCAAGCAATACATACTCCAGAGGACAGAAGACAGACGTCTACTGCACTTAGGGAGAAAGGGAATGTTGCTGCTCGGCCTAGTACAAGTGTAGAAGCAACACCTCGGTGATTCGATCTTTAAAGACTCCATACATATGAGAAAGACTGGTATGAATAATCCTTCAGAAGCGCCTTCTCAGACCTCTCCCATCATAAGCACAAGCATAATGAAAACACTGAGTTTTCATGGGCTCACGCAAAATTAGACTCACTTATGACTTTGCTTTGAGAAGAGTTGAACTACTCATTGTTTAAGAGAAATGACCCTTTCTTCTCTGAAGACTTGTGAATCATTCATAGGGTGTGGTGAATAAACTACTTAAGGATCTAATCCATAAAAATGCGATAGGCTAAGCACAGAGATGTTTTTCTCCCTTTCTCAAAGGATGGAACATTTTGTATTTGCACTGACTTTATGTCTTGACTTCATGTACAATTAGATATTGATTTTTTTAGTTGACATACAATAGGACTAAAAATATCGATATAATACTGATAACTCATGTTGGTATGTGTGGTTGTCACATAGGATTCACAGGAGATTTAGATTCACAGTTGTCAACGTAAAGGATGAATGCTATTTAGCTTCTTCGTGACTCTAGACCACGAATGAAGAGTTTTCCTCTCAACATATTTCACTGAGGGAAATACAAGGATGATAGGCATAATACTATGCTTCGACTCACGGATATCGAAGCATTGTTCACAATACAGATCTGATTTTCGAAATCAGGGTTCTTTCAGTGTCCTTGAACAGCATTTGTTTTTCTGGATACAGAAGAAAAAACTCATGAGTATCAAACTGGTTCCCAGAAAACATGTGTATGAATTGTTATCTTCCTGAACCAGGGATCAAACCCACATCACTTCCACCTCCTGCACTGGTAGGCAGAGTATTTCTTGATCAACTGCGCCACCTGGGAATCGACATACATTTCAAGGACCACTGCCATCAGCTTCTACTGTTCATGACCAAACTAGGAGAAACAACATTGGAAGAAGGACTCATAAGGGTACTCATAGGAAGTACTCATAAGTCAAGGAACCGTTCTACTGGGTCCTCTCGTTATTACTGGGACAAGTCAGTTCCTCCGATGATGATGGGTATAACTGAAAAATTATTACAAATGCATGGGATGCGATGTCTACATGATAAATGTGTTCCTCTTATACTATTGCTTCAGGGATGTCTACTTCCGCATGAACGACTGCACTACAAGGGATGCCTGCTATTCCAGCTCAAGCAACAGATAGTCAAGTGCAGATCATTGTCCTTTGTTGAAAATAATCAGCAGTTTGTCAACATAGGGAACATGCCGGAGGAACCTTGGGATGGAACTCTAAAAACAGGTTGGGCCCCTTTTTGCCAGGCCCTGCGATAAAATACAAATCAGAAAAAGAAAAATAGCATCGGTTTTGTCAGGACTTCCTCATCTTTTCTTTCTCGGTAGCAGGAAGCAGACATTGAGGCCAGAGGACTGCAGGATTTCATTGTGAACTAACGTTGGGTGGGGTGGAGGCTCATCACTCTAGTAAGAATGTGGCTCACTAAAACGGAATTTCATTCACTTCATGGACATAGAGTTCTAGAATCCTTCATTAAGGAATTCAAGAAGCTATATTTCCTTACACCTTCACAATCTCTTGGTTTACAAGAATGTCAATTGCTAGTCCAGCACTTATACAATGAGTGTTACAGGTAGTATGAGTGTATAAAATGATGACGAGCAATGACAGGAAGTTTATTTATTCTCTGTTTGAATTCTTGATTTTTTATATAATTTTTTATAATATCCTTACAGATGTAAATATTTTAGTGACATGTATAAATACACGTTGAGTAGTGCTATGATAACTCATAGTGTTGCCAATAAAATATCATGGTTATTATGTGCTTTTCATATATTCCTTTGGAGATTCTCTTGCATTATACATCATCATAAGATATTTAATAGTTTCCTAAACTGTACAGTAGGTCCTTGTGGCTTCTTTTATATATGGTAATGTATTTGTTAATAATTCAAACAAAAACTGGTACACAAATATTCATAGTGACATTCACAATAGCTCAAAGGTAGAACTCATTCAAGTGTCCGTTGGTGGGAGACTGAATATGCAACGCAAGGTATATTCAGAAGCTTGAACGGTATTCCACCATACAAAAAAGTACATTAAATGGTGCTGCCACTCTGCAAGACATTACACAAATGACTCCAAAACGAACACGTGGAAGAAATACATAGTTCGATTCCAATTCATGCTATGTACCCAAAAGGATTGGGAAAGGGGGCTGAAAAAAATGGATACTCCTTCCGTCATACTCACAACAGCATGATTCACACTGGCAAACAAACAGAAGCAATCGAAGTGTCCATGGCAGCCAATTCCATAAACAAACTGTGGTATACACACAATGGAATCTGATTCGGCCCTTCAAAGTCAGTAATTCTGACAATGCGACAATGTGGACAAACCTTATGGTCATTAGATTAAGTGAAATAAACCAGACCAAAAAAAGACAAACGTTCTGTGATTCCGCTCATATGAGATATCCAAACAAGTCAAATCTGTCAGAAATAGCAGAAAGTGATTCCGACCGATCGAAAAGAGTTCATGTTTCATGGACCTCAGTTTCCCTTGGAAAAACTGACTTCCCATCATATCTCCAAAACCAATTAGACAAATAACTGGAAGCTATATCCAGTCAAATGAATGTAGACATAATGTTACAGTGTACACCAAACTCACTCAAACTTCTCAAACAGACAAAAGGCAAAACTGTATCTGTGGCACCTCAGCTTAGCTTAAAACTGTATCTACGGTACCTCACTTCTGCTTATAAAATTTAACAACAACAACAACACACTAAAGGCTATCCAAAAAAGGATAGAAACACATATAACATCAACTTTAAAAAATTAGAAATTGAAACGGTGAAAAACCTTATTCACAAAACTTAAACACAAGCCACAGGAAACTATATTTATAAAAATAGATATCTGATAAAGGATTGTTCTCCAAATATACCAAAAAATCTAGAACAATCTCATAAAATATGTATACACCTAAACACCTGGCCTACAAAAATATAAAGATAGTAAATAAGCCTATCAAAAAAGACTCAAAACCACATAGCATTAGGAAATGACAAACTAAAAATAACAGTGAGGTAGCACTGCACACCTATTAGATCCAGTCAACTCAAGAAAGGGGTAGGGCACAGCTTCTCCGGTGGGCTCAGTGGTAAAGAATCTGCCCTGACAATGCAAGACACTCTAGTTCGATCCCTTACCCCAGAAGATCCCACAAGCCACAGAGAAACATAGCTGGATTTTTCCACAGCTAAACAAGGCTCACCTGTGACCTGAATCCTTCATGTCCAGCACTTACTAAACAGCTTTGAAAACATGTCCAGACAAAAAAGGATCGCATGATTATATACAACAGCTCGACTTGGAATCACTACAAACTTTCAAATATCAGGATGTCTTCAGTAGATGACAGTGTAAACAAATGGGGATACATGCAAAGTGAAGGGGAGCAAATGCTACCACAAAAATATACCACCTCAGCATGAGGATTAGTTGGACCCAATTAACTTTTTTTTTTTTAGAGGACACATGATCATCTCTGAAACCCAAGTTCAAGACAGCTCTTCTGTGAGTCACATTTACCAGAGAAATCTCATTTCAAAGGAATCCTCTCTATATGCCAGATAGAAGGATGAGACACAGTCTTTTGAAACTCTTTTTTCTTTTCTATCGATAGGGAAAGCTAAGCCGTAAATCTGCACAGCCACCATACCCTTCCTTTCCTTTGGTTGTATTTTTTTAAATATTTGTTTCTGTTTCATTTGGCTGCGCCAGGTCAACCTTCATTGAGGCAAGCCAGATATTTAGCTACAGCATGCAAATTCTCTGTTGTGGCATGGGAGATCTAGTTCTTGGATCAGGAAATGAACCTGGGCCTCCTTCTTTGGGAGTGTCCAGTCTCAGCCACTGGACCACCAGGAAGTGCCTGTTTTGTTTTCAGATGAAGATGGAATCTAAGGTGATATCTTGGGCCATTTCAGTCACTGACTCAGTTTCCTGAGTTTGTCCAAAGCACGCACAAGGTGCACATTATTAAACTGGTTTGCAAAACAAGAAAAGGTTGTCTGCTACAACACTGTATGCTTACAAATATCTAAATGGTAAATGGCATAGTATTGATTTTTCATTACTATGGGGGGAGAAAGAATGCAGGATTCATACATGTTACAACACGAATAAATATTCAAACCATCTTCAGTGAAAAAAAAATCCACATAGAAAAGGCCACCCAGAACCCTTATTCACCATGTCTGCTTTCAATCCATCAAGTTTGTCCAAATAACTGAAAATCTCAGTAACACTCTAATAAAGAAAAAAGGATGAAGATGGAAACAAAAGATATATTCATACACTTGAACATTGCAAAGTGGAAGTGGGGCGGTGGATTACATTATAACGTAGATACCATATGATTTCCTGATTTTGGAGATTATGTGCTGGTTCTGCAGAAGGTACCCATTTTGGATAAAACACATAGAGTCTTTTAGATGATGTGGCAAATGCTAGCACTTGTTCCCATTGCTAGGCATTTTCTGTACATTTTAAATGACTGGAAAGTATACTAGGTTTCAAACAACCATGTCAATACCACAAAAGAAATTTAGAGTAGACAGGCAGGAAGCTTTCTGATACAGGCCAAGACTTACCCAGACGAAGTTCAAGGGAAGCTGCGATGCTCACTGCCCTTGAAGGAGTCCACGTGGAATGAAGAAGTACTGTGGGAAGTCTCTTAGTAACCACCATGTCTTGGGTCCTCTGGATGACCTACTGCAGGAGAACAGATGTTACAGATAAAACGTTCCACATCACTTCACAAAATGTTGTTAGACTACTTTCAGTAAAGCTGAATCATTTGGGATCAATTTACAATCATATAATAGACTACCATTTACAGTCCAAAAATCACTTGCATTTCTAGACACTCATAACAATCAGAAAAAAAATTAAGAAACTCCCACTTAAATAAAACATCTAGCAACAAACTTAATCAAGAACATAAAACCAGTAGTCAGAAAACTAGAAAGCACTGATAAAGAAACCAAAGAAAACACAAATACACAGAAAACTATTCCACGCTCATGCACTGGAACAATGAGGAATTAAAAGGTCCATTCCAACCAAAGTCATCAACAAATACACGGACTGCAATCACAAAATAACATTCAATGGCATTTTTCACAGAAATAGAAATATTCCTCATATTAGACTGCTACTGTTGACCAGGACCTTAAACGGCCAAAAAGACTCTGAGAAAGAGGAACACAGCTGGAGGCATCTTCCTACCCTCTTCAAACTACATCACGGAGCTGTAGTGACCACCACAGTGAGGAACTGGCAGGAACACAGACACATGGACTCCAGGAGAGAATAGAGAGCCCAGAAACGAACCCACATGTACATGGTCAGTTCCTGAAAATCAAACCAGGAACGAGCGAAGAGGAAAGGACAGTCTTCTCAAGAAACAGTGACAGGAAAACGGCCACCTACACGGAAGAACATCAGTGTTCATCCTCTACATCATCTAACGCAAATCGAACTGAAAACCCACCGCTTTGCACACGGAGCTCTTTCCCCCTGAGTCCTCCGAGATGGACCTCCAGTCAGCCCTCAGCTGGACACAGGAAACGTCTACTCCGTCCTCATTTTTCGCTCTTGCAGCGCCTCCCTGCTGGTGGGCACTGAGGCAACCCTGCTCCTCTCAGCCTGGATGCAGCCCTGTTATCCAGAAGCCTGAGCCCTGATGGTCCTGAGGAGACAAAGCTCCGCCAGCTGCTCACGGGGCAGAGCCTAAAGGCAAAGCGTCCTGCGCCCGCGGTCAGAGGGGCTTTGCGCCCCCCCTGCGGGCCACAGGAGAAGAGCGGGCAGCCCGGCGCTCACAGACCTCAGAGGGCTCACCCAGAAGCAGCTCTGCTGGCGAGCACTCAGACTGGAAGCCCAAACTGAAATGGAGCAGAATAGCTCCATGACCCTCCGCAAAACATGGCTAAGGAACAATCAGAGCCTGTATGGAATGCAGCCATAAAAAGGAACACATGTGAGTTTGTTCTAATAAAGGGGAGGGAAGTCAGTCAAAGAGAGAAAAACATGGAATCTAGAAGGATGGTACTGACGAGTCTGTTCACAGAGCAGCAATGGAGGTGCAGACATAGAGAACAGACTTACAGACGAGGGTGGGGAACAAGAGGGAGAGGGTGAGATGAATGGAGAGAGCAGCATGGATGCAGGTACACCAACCTTTGTAAATAGACAACCAATGGGAATTTGCTGTATGATTCAGGGAACTCAAACTGGGGCTCAGTAGTAACCTAGAGAGGTGGGAATGCGTGCGAGGTGGGAGGGAGATTCCAGAGCAAGAGGACATAGGTACACCTATGGTCAATTCATGTGTGATGTATGACAAATCAAACCAAATTGTAAAGCAATGATCAATCAACTAAAAAGAAATAACTGTTTAAAAAAATATGAACATACACACAAACTTTGCAACAAGGTAACTCCATTTTAAAAACTATTGAAATTTTAGAAAACTACAAACGTTCTACATGACCTTCGGTCTGGTGATCAGGTCTAACATACACAAAACAACCAACTTACCCAATTATGAATACAAATGAGTTAACACATTGCCTTTTATCATTTCATACATTTACCCTGTGGAGGACCTTACTCGAGAGAACCAAAAAGAAACTGCTAAATGAACCACGGACCACCCACCCTGGCCAGGCAACAGAGAAAAGAAAACACTTGCAGGAGTCATCTCACAACAGGAGGTCCTGGGAAGGAACAAGGAACGAACAAGCTACCACCAACCAGAATTCTGGAGAGGTCAGGAGATGGGAGGCTCCAGTTCAGAGGTCCTACCAACCTCCCAGGATGCACTTCGCTGGAATCCATCTCGGCTGAGTGATGCGTGTGCCCCCAAGAAGGATCCCAATTCAGAATGGGCAAGAGACAAACCAGAAATGAACCCGATGACCATAAAACCTGAGAGTGCGAGCCACGTGACAGAGTGGTTCTCTCCGTTTCCTCACCCTCCTGCCCTCCACCCCGGCAGCCCTTCCCAATGAAGCCTCTCGCTTGACAGCACTCCTCTCCTCAGACAACTCATTGCCCAGTGTCAGACAAGAACTCACTCTCAAGCCCTGGAAGGGAACCCCCTTCCTTCATCAAAAGCAATATCCAGGAGAAAAGAGCTTCAAAACGCTATCTTGCAGAGAGGAAATCAGACAAGGCAATGGCAGCCCGCTCCAGTACCATTGCCTGGAGAATCCCACGGACAGAGGAGCCTGGTAGGCTGCAACCCGGGTCACTAAGAGTCGGACACGACTTCACTGAGTGACTTCACTTTCACTTTTCACTTTCATGTACTGGAGGAGGACATGGCAACCCACTCCAGTGTTCTTGCCTGGAGAATCCCAGGGACAGAGGAGCCTGGTAGGCTGCTGTCTATGGGGTCGCGCAGAGTCAGGCACGACTGAAGCGACGTGGCAGCAGCAGCAGAGAAGGAAATGGCACCACCTGCAGTACTCTGGTCTCAGAAATCCTAGGGACAGAGGAGCTTGGTGGGCTACAGTCCAAAAGCAGGGCATTTCTGACGGGAGGAAACAGTCCCAGGGAAGCTGAGCTGCTCACCAAAGGCCCAGAGCTTTGGATAGCACCAGAGCTGTGGCTGAGGATTCCCAGCTGCCATGCCTCTTGATCCTGGCCTCTTTCACTAGATACGTGTGTGGAAAACTAGAATCTCAAATATGCCTGGTGGTTCCATAGTCAAGAATCCACCTGCCAGTGCTGGAGATGCATGTGCGATCCCTAGGATGGGAAGATGCCACATCCTATGGAGCCCGTGTGCCACAACTGCCGAGCCTGTGCTCTAGATCCTGGAAGCCACGATGCCGAGTTCACATGCCGGCAGCCACTGAAGCCCGTGAGCCTGTGCCCCTCAACAAGAGGACACACTGCAGTGAGAAGCCTGCAAACCACTCGTTATGGCCCATGCTCACCAAAACTAGAGAAAAGCCCACACACAAAGATGCAAGCCAACAATCAAATAAACTCTTTTCCTAAAAAATGCACATCTGACAAAGAAACTGTACTCGAATTGTCCAAGAACACTAGAGCAAACAAGCCATTCATAATTGGTAACGACTGAAATAGACACCTGGCCACTGAGGGTATACTGATAGTAAAACTATCATACAAAAACATACTCAAGATACTGGTGCGATGCACGCAGAGCCCTTTGAAAGACAATCTGACAGTTTTTTTTTTTTTCAGTAACCACGTGGGACAAGCACTGAATTCTGTGTATGACAAGCGGTGGAAGCCAGGTATCTTACCATTGGAAGGCAAAGTTCCAGATAAACAAAAAGGAAACGTTACAATGTCCATGTCGTGGTGGATCAGGTTGGAGACATCATCACAAATTACCTTTAACTGAATATGTTCAAAGGGTGAGCTGGAATACATGGAGATATATCTCCATGTATTGTCAGCTGAGCATATTGAGCTCCTACATGTATGTTTTAAATATCATTTCTCTAATAAAAGGGAACAGGAAACATCTCGATGGCCTGGTGGTAAAGAAGCTGCCTACCGATGCAGGGAACACGGTTCAATTCCTGTGTAGAAGATTCCACACGCCCAGGGCAATGAAGCCCTTGAACAACTCTTGACGTTTGCATGCTCCAGAGCCCAAGTTCTGCACACAGAGAAAGCACTGCAATGAGAAGCCATGGCACAGCAACTAGAAGGTAGCCTCTGCTCACTACAACTAGACAAAGGAGCAATAAAGACCAGCACAGTCAAAAATAATGTCATGTTAAAAAAGGACAGTTTCTTTGAAGAAATGACTGAGACTAGGGGTGAGACTGTAAATATATGAGCCAGGGTCATCTTCAATTATGAGAAATTAAAGAAACTAAAGACAACTATCAAGCTGTCCAAACGGATACAAATGAATGACGACACAGTGTTATCTGTATACACCAGCAAAAACAATCTGAAAGGGAATTGAAACAAACAATTCCCCTTCAATCATGTCAACATTAATAAAAAGACTTTGCTATGGATGGAATGAGGATGACAAGACTGGCACACTGGAAATGATACATGATTGCTGAAAAAATACCCTCAAGCCATGGACAGAGACCCATAGCGATGACAAGACTTCAGTTGGCAATACCGTGGAATGCATCTGCATCTGAAATGAAGATTCAATATGATTTACAAAAGGCTGAAAGGTGGCTGCTAAACCACAAAAGATGCCAGCATTCTTGGCCTCCAGAGGAGAATTCAATCCAGGGCAAGTGACGAAGCTTGATGGCTCAGAGGTTTTCTGTGAAAAAGTTTGATTAAAGTAGAAAGAGATCGAGAGAGCTGCTGACGTAGACATTCAAAGGGGGAAGAAAGAGTACCCCCTGCTAGTCTTTAGCCAGATGTTATACAGCCACTAGCAGTCTGCTAAGGAAAGAAAGACAATGTCTCAGAGAATGGCACCAGGCCCCTCACCCACAGCATGCATTGAGATCACATTGGCAGCAGATGAGTCATCCCAGGCCAGAAAATGATGGACATGAATCTTGAAGAAAGGCAGATTTCCAAGCAAATATTATAGTTCATTCACAGAGGTTAAGAGACAGGTATGAGTAAGACAAACCGGTTTGTCGAGTCGTTTCTGAGCCCCTTAGGGGGAACTGACCTGAAGACATTAACATACCTTAAGACAAACATTCCATAAGAACAATGCATTGCTTAGTTCAAAGGTTTGAGAAAAGTTAAATTCAGGTGGAGCCAGGAGTTGTCATGGCAACACAGAATTTTCAGAGAAACCTTCTTTTACATTTGTATCAAGATGGAGAAAAAAAAACCGCAGCCCTCTTTGGTCTCCTCCTGCCTCTTAAGAGAGAGAAAAAAACGTCTGACACTTGCAGTTTATTTTCTCTGTCTGGAGACCCCTGGCCTTCCTGCCTGTTATCCTCTCCAGGCCTGTAGGAAGCAATACACTCGGCTGCTTGGGAAAAGCGCGCGGGTCTGAGCTGTATGCAAAGGGGTGAAGCGGTAAAACCTCGGCCCCAAAGGCGAGGCTTTTCTGCGATCGCCATTTCAGTCGCTCCGAGACTGCAAACAAAGGGCAGAAGACAATGGTTCCCTGCTCCGCCGAGTCCGAGTTCCCTTACCTGTGGTCCACAGCCCTGCGCTCTGCTCGCTGGATGCCAATCGACGGGGACCCAGGAGCCCACGAACGAGCAGTCCCAGCTGCAATGGCGAGCCCTGAGAGCACAACTGGGGCCCTGGCCCGAGGCGCCCGCCATGTTCACCCGCCCAGACCGCGCTCCCGTGAGCCGCGCCCGCTGACGC
>NW_017217731.1:0-12342 GCF_001704415.2 Capra hircus | reverse complement strand
GGGGTCCTTCACACCCCTTGCTGCAACTCAAGAAGTTCCCCGACATACCGCGTCTCCACTCGAGAGGAAGCACGAGAGTCCCGGGCATCCAGAGGAGCCCCGTTTCTGCTCCTAGCTCCAGAGGAGGGATCCTTTCCCCTGCGTGGTCGGGAAGAATTCCCAGTGTTCCCGTCGAATCTCAAGAGGAGGCGCTCTCCACAGGAAGGCGGAGAGGCTCCAGGGTCGTGCCACCATTCCCAGAATCCCCCAGATATCTCAGTCCATTACAGGGAAACCTGTTTCCCTGCACTGCGTCGATTTTCAAGCCGAGGATCGACTCACACAACGGTGGCACGTGGGACAGCCCTGTGGGAAAGCTCATGTGAAAGCCTCCTGGGATAGCCTCGAGGGAAAGCCACATATCCCTTGATGCACGCGAAGGGAAGCGTGACACTGCTGCTACAGCTCTTGAGGAAAGCGCACTTGCATGCCCCCACTCGAGACGAGGACTGACTCCCTGGGGAGACTCCCAGAAGTACCCAAGATCCATGTCAGCACTGGAGAGGAATCCTCAGGTTCCGGCACCGACTCCACACGAGGTCTTAGGCCCCGGCATCGACGGGAGAGGAATCCCGAGAGGCTCCCTGAGCAACTCTCATGGCGACTGGCCTTTCCCGAGGCCCACCAGAGCCTGTCCTGATGGTTCCCGTCGTAAGTCGAGAGCACCTGCCGCAACTCGAAAAAATCCAGGAGGTTCTCCCCTCCAGGCGAGATGAGGCCCATTTCCGCTGAGGCGTCTTGAGGCTAATCACATCTAACCTCTGGAACTTCCAAAGGGTCCTTCATACCCTTGCTGCAACTCAAGAAGTTCCCTGACATACCCGTCTGCACTCGAGAGGAAGCACGAGAGTCCCGCCCACATCCAGAGGAGCCCCGTTTCCGCCTCCTAGCTCGAGAGGAGGGATCCTTTCCCTGGCGTGTTCGGGATAAGAATTCCCGGCATTCCCGTCGCATCTCAAGAGGAGGCGCTCTCCACAGGAAAGGCGAGAGGAACTCCAGGGTCGTGCCACATTCGCAGAGTCCCCCAGATGTCTCAGTCCATTCCAGGGAAACCTGTTTTCCCTGCACTGCCTCGACTTTGAAGCCGAGGATCGACTCACACCACGGTGGCACGTGGGACAGTCCTGTGGGAAAGCCTCAAGGGAAAGCCCCTGATGCCTTGATCCACGCGAAGGGAAGCGTGACACTGCTGCTACAGCTCGGGAGGAAAGAGCACCTGCATGCCCCCACTCGAGACGAGGACTGACTCCCCTGGGGAGGCTCCAGAAGTACCCCAAGTTCCATGTCAGCACTGGAGAGGAATCCACAGGTTTCGGCACCGACTCCACTCAAGGTCTTAGGCCCCGGCATCGAGGGGAGAGGAATCCCGAGAGGCCCCCGAGCAACTCGCATGGGGACTGGCCTCTCCTGAGGCAACCAGAGCGGGTCTCTGAGGTCCCCATCGTAAGTCGAAAGCACCTGCCGCAACTAGAGAAAATCCAGGAGGTTCTCCCCTCCAGGCGAGATGAGGCCCATTTCCGCTGAGGCGTCTCAAGGCTAATCACATCTAACGTCTGGATCTTCCAAAGGGTCCTTCACACCCTTGCTGCAACTCAAGAAGTTCCCCGACATACCCGTTTACACTCGAGAGGAAGCACGAGAGTCCCGCCCACATCCAGAGGAGCCCCGTTTCCGCCTCCTAGCTCGAGAGGAGGGATCCTTTCCCTGCGTGGTCGGGAAAGAATTCCCCAGCGTTCCCGTCGCTTCTCAAGAGGAGGCGCTCTCCACAGGAAAGGCGAGAGGAACTCCAGGGTCGTGCCACCATTCCCAGAGTGCCCCAGATGTCTCAGTCCATTCCAGGGAAACTGTTTTCCCTGCACTGCCTCTACTTTCAAGCCGAGGATCGACTCACACCACGGTGGCACGTGGGACAGCCCTGTGGGAAAGCCTCGTGGGAAAGACTCGGGGAAAGCCTCGAGGGAAAGCCGCAGATCCCTTGTTCGACTCGAAGGGAAGCTTGACACTGCTGCTACAGCTCGGGAGGAAAGCGCACGTGCATGCCCCCACTCGAGACGAGGACTGACTCCCCTGGGGAGACTACAGAAGTAGCCCAAGATCCATGTCAGCACTGGAGAGGAATCCTCACGTTCCGGCACCGACTCCAAGCAAGGTCTTAGGCCCCGGCATCGACGGGAGAGGAATCCCGAGAGGCCCCCGAGCACCTCGCATGGGGACTGGCCTTTCCTGAGGCCACCAGAGAGGGTCCTGAGGTCCCCGTCGTAAGTCGAGAGCACCTGCCGCAACTCGAGAAAATCCAGGAGGTTCTCCCCTCCAGGCGAGATGAGGCCCATTTCCGCCTAGGCGTCTCGAGGCTAATCACACCTAAGCTCTGGAACTTCGAAAGGGTCCTTCACACCCTTGCTGCAACTCAAGAAGTTCCCCGACATACCCGTCTCCACTCGAGAGGAAGCACGAGAGTCCCGCCCACATCCAGAGGAGCCCCGTTTCCGCCTCCTAGCTCGAGAGGAGGGATCCTTTCCCTGCGGGGTCGGGAAAGAATTCCCGGCGTTCCCGTCGCATCTCAAGAGGAGGCGCTCTCCACAGGAAAGGCGAGAGGAACTCCAGGATCGTGGCCACCATTCCCAGAATCCCCCAGATGTCTCAGTCCATTCCAGGGAAACCTGTTTTCCCTGCACTGTTTCGACTTTCAAGCCGAGGATCGACTCACAACACGGTGGCACGTGGGACAGTCCTGTGGGAAAGTCCGTGGGAAAGTCCTCGTGGGAAAGCCTCGAAGGAAAGCCACAGATCCCTTGATCCATGCGAAGGAAAGCGTGACACTGCTGCTACAGCTCGGGAGGAAAGCGCACGTTGGCATGCCCCACTCGAGACGAGGACTGACTCCCCTGGGGAGACTCCAGAAGTACCCCAAGATCCATGTCAGCACTGGAGAGGAATCCACAGGTTTCGACACCGACTCCACACATGGTCTTAAGCCCCAGCATCGACGGGAGAGGATCCCGAGAGGCCCCGAGCAACTCGCATGGGGACTGGCCTTTCCTGAGGCCACCAGGAGCGGTCCCTGAGGTCCCCGTCGTAAGTCGAGCAGCACCTGCCGCAACTCGAGAAAATCCAGGAGGTTCTCCCCTCCAGGCGAGATGAGGCCCATTTCCGCCTGAGGCGTCTCGAGGCTAATCACACCTAACCTCTGGAACTTCCAAAGGGTCCTTCACACCCTTGCTGCAACTCAAGAAGTTCCCCGACATACCCGTCTCCACTCGAGAGGAAGCACGAGAGTCCCGCCCACATCCAGAGGAGCCCCGTTTCCGCCTCCTAGCTCGAGAGGAGGGATCCTTTCCCTGCGGGGTCGGGAAAGAATTCCCGGCGTTCCCGTCGCATCTCAAGAGGAGGCGCTCTCCACAGGAAAGGCGAGAGGAACTCCAGGGTCGTGCCACATTCCCAGAATCCCCCAGATGTCTCAGTCCATTCCAGGGAAACCATGTTTTCCCGCACTGCTCGACTTTCAAGCCGAGGATCGACTCACACCACGGTGGCACGTGGGACAGTCCTGTGGGAAAGTCCTCGTGGGAAATCCTCGTGGGAAAGCCTCGAAGGAAAGCCACAGATCCCTTGATCCATGCGAAGGAAAGCGTGACACTGCTGCTACAGCTCGGGAGGAAAGCGCACTTGGATGCCCCACTCGAGACGAGGACTGAGTCCCCTGGGGAGACTCCAGAAGTACCCCAAGATCCATGTCAGCACTGGAGAGGAATCCACAGGTTTCGACACCGACTCCACACATGGTCTTAAGCCCCAGCATCGACGGGAGAGGATCCCGAGAGGCCCCTGAGCAACTCGCATGGGGATTGGCCTTTCCTGAGGCCACCAGAGCAGGTCCCTGAGGTCCCCGTCGTAAGTCGAGAGCACCTGCCGCAACTCGAGAAAATCCAGGAGGTTCTCCCCTCCAGGCGAGATGAGGCCCATTTCCGCTGAGGCGTCTCGAGGCTAATCACACCTAACTTCTGGAACTTCCAACGGGTCCTTCACACCCTTGCTGCAACTCTAAAAGTTCCCCGACATACCCGTCTCCACTCGAGAGGAAGCACGAGAGTCCCGCCCACATCCAGAGGAGCCCCGTTTCCGCCTCCTTGCTCGAGAGACGGGTTCCTTTCCCTGCGTTTTCGGGAAAGAATTCCCGGCGTTCCTGTCGCATCTTAAGAGGAGGCACTCTCCACAGGAAAGGTGAGAGGAACTCCAGGGTCGTGCCACCATTCCCAGAGTCCTCCAGATGTCTCAGTCCATTCCAGGGAAACCTGTTTTCCCTGCACTGTTTCGACTTTCAAGCCGAGGATCGACTCACACCACGGTGGCACGTGGGACAGCCCTGTGGGAAAGCCTCGAGGGAAAGCCACAGATCCCTTTATCCACGGGAAGGGAAGCGCGACACTGCTGCTACAGCTCGGGAGGAAAGCGCACGTGCATGCCCCCTCTCGAGACGAGGACTGACTCCCTTGGGCAGACTCCAGAAGTACCCCAAGATCCATGTCAGCACTGGAGAGGAATGCTCAGGTTACGGCACCGATTCCACACAAGATCTAGGGCCCCGGCATCGATGGGAGAGGAATCCCGAGAGGCCCCCGAGCAACTCGCATGGGGACTGGACTTTCCTGAGGCCACCAGAGCGGGTCCCTGAGGTCCCCGTCGTAAGTCGAGAGCACCTGCCGCAACTCGAGAAAATCCAGGAGGTTCTCCCCTCCAGGCGAAATGAGGCCCATTTCCGCTGAGGCGTCTCGAGGCTAATCACATCTAACATCTGGAACTTCCAAAGGGTCCTTCACACCCTTGCTGCAACTCAAGAAGTTCTCTGACATACCCGTCTCCACTCGAGAGGAAGCACGAGAGTCCCGCCCACATCCAGAGGAGCCCCGTTTCCGCCTCCTAGCTCGAGAGGAGGGATCCTTTTCCTGCGTGGTGGGGAAAGAATTCCCCGCGTTCCCGTCGCATCTCAAGTGGAGGCGCTTGCCAGGGTCCAGCCCCGGTGGATCCAGGGAATTCGAAGGGTGGACGGCGTTGGCGTGGAAAGACTTGTTTGTTTATTAATGTAAGATTAGGTTAAGAAACTATAGTGTAATAAGAAGATTAAGTGGAGGAAGAGGGCTGAATAGCTTGGTTTTCACGGAAGGCCATTAAAATTCCAGACAAGGAATTTGCACCATCTACGTTTGGCCACCGGCGCCCGCTTGAATATCTAAGGGTGCCTCGCCTTAAGCTCCCTTTCGTGCGGGTCTTAGCAGCCGGGGCAAGTAAGTAGACCTGGCGAGCCTCCGCGCCCCAGATGGAGATTCAGCCTGAAGTTAAAGTAAAGAGCAGAGAGAGGGAAGGGGAGAGAAGAAGAGAGAGAGAGAGACATGGGGGGATCCAGAGTCCCAAGAAACTAGGCCGAGAGACTAGTTCGAGAAACTGGTCCAATCCTTTATTGTTCAGAAGGCCTTTTATACTTTTGATAAAACATGGAGATCAATGGGTAACACAGAATTATGTAGCGTTCGCAGCGCAGACTCTTTCTATACATCATTTTGTATACAAAAGGTCTCTGGTGATTTACATTATCTTCTGGCCAAGAGGCTTGTTAACACTTTTTAGCTCTCTTCCTTAATGAATGTTAATTTTGTTTCCCCTGAAGTGTTTTTTTTTAATCTGCATCTCCTTAAAGCATTAAAGTTACATCTCTATAGAACAAAGGTGCAGTGCGATAGAACAAAGGTGCAGTGGGATATAACAAAGAAGGTACTTAACTCGAGGATCTAATGTTGCTAATACTAGGTCTACTACTTGTTTTTCTATATACCAACTATATCTAAAAATAAAGGATATGAAAATTTGGCAGCAAACATTGACTCAACAAATGAAACTTATAATCAGTCCTATTCTAAAGATTTTGACTCCTCGGAAGCCCCTACATTCCTAGGATGTTTTAAGCTTCCTGTGCCTCCTGCGGTCAGGAGGCCTCAAACAAACACACTTGCAGAGTCCTGCAGGCAGGCTAGAAAGCCATCGGAGGGGTTTTTTGGATTGAAACACTCTTTCAAATGCAGAAGACTAAAGCCCTGAATTGACTTTTTCCAGAAAATGTCAGAAGAGTGGAAAAGCAGAGCACAAAAGCCGGCAGATTTTTGTTGGGGTACATGCTTAGGAATTTCCAGAGGGGCCCCTGAAGTCTGAGCACGCCTTGCGTATGTCAGCTTCCTTCCTCATGACCTTGTCACGGGCGGGATTCCTCACAAAGGCTTCCGGCAGGCGCTCTCCACAGGAAAGGCGAGAGGAACTCCAGGGTCGTGCCACCATTCCCAGAGTCCCCCAGATGTCTCAGTCCATTCCAGGGAAACCTGTTTTCCCTGCACTGCCTCGACTTTCAACCCAAGGATCGACTCACACCACGGTGGCACGTGGGACAGCCCTGTGGGAAAGCCTCGTGGGAAAGCCTCCTGGGAAAGCCTCGAGGGAAAGCTACAGATCCGTTGATCCACGCAAAGGGAAGCGCGACACTGCTGCTACAGCTCGGGAGGAAAGCGCACACGTGCATGCCCCGACTCGAGACGCGGACTGACTTCCCTGGGGAGACTCCAGAAGTACCCCAAGATCCATGTCAGGGCTGGAGAGGAATCCTCAGGTTCCGGCATCGACTACACACAAGGTCTTAGGCCCCGGCATCGACGGGAGAGGAATGCCGAGAGGCCCCCGAGCAATTCGCATGGGGACTGGCATTTCCTGAGGCCACCAGGGCGGTCCCTGAGGTCCCCGTCTTAAGTCCACAGTACCTGCCGCAACTCGAGAAAATCCAGGAGGTTCTCCCCTTCAGGCGAGATGAGGCCCATTTCCCCTGAGGCGTCTCGATGCTAATCACACCTAACCTCTGGAACTTCCAAAGGGTCCTTAACACCCTTGCTGCAACACAAGAAGTTCCTCGACATACCCGTTTCCAATCGAGAGGAAGCACGAGAGTCCCACCCACATCCAGAGGAGCCCCGTTTCCGCTTCATAGTTCCAGAGGAGGGATTCTTTTCCTGTGTGGTCGAGAAAGAATTCCCGGCGATCCCGTCGCATCTCAAGTGGAGGCGCTCACCACAGGAAAGGCGAGAGGAACTCCTGGGTCGTGCCACTATTCCCAGAGTCCCCCAGATGCTCAGTCCATAACAGGGAAACCAGTTTTCCCAGCACTGCCTCGACTTTCAAGCCGAGGATCGACTCACACCACGGTGGTACGTGGGACAGCCCAGTGGGAAAACGTCGTGGGAAAGCCTCGTGGGAAAGCCTCGTGGGAAAGCCTCCAAGGAAAGCCACAGATTCCTGGATCCACGCGAAGGGAAGAGTGACACTGCTGCTACAGCTCTGGAGGAAATTGCACATGCATGCCCCCAATAGATATGAGGACTGACTCACCTGGGAGACTCCAGAAGTACCCCAAGATCCATGTAAGCACTGGAGAGGAATCCTCAGGTTCCGGCACCGACTCCACACAAGGTCTTAGGCGACTGCATCTACGGGAGAGGAATCCCGAGAGGCCCCCGAGCAACTCGCATGGCGTCTGGCCTTTCCTGAGGCCACCAGAGAGGGTCCCTGATGTCCCCGTCATAACTCGAGAGCACCTGCCACAACTCGAGAAAATCCAGGAGGTTCTCCCCTCCAGGCGAGATGAGGCCCATTTCCGCTGAGGGTCTCGAGGCTAATCACACCTAACCTCTGGAACTTCCAAAGGGTCCTTCACACCCTTGCTGCAACTCAAGAAGTTCCCCGACATATCCGTCTCCACTCGAGAGGAAGCACGAGAGTCCCGCCCACATCCAGAGGAGTCCCGTTTCCGCCTCCTAGCTCGAGAGGAGGGATCCTTTCCCTGCGTGGTCGGGAAAGAATTCCCGGGGTTCCCGTCGCATCTCAAGAGGAGGCGCTCTCCACAGGAAAGGCGAGAGGAACTCCTGGGTTGTGCCACCATTCCCAGAGTCCCCCAGATGTCTCAGTCCATTCCAGGGAAACCTGTTTTCCCTGCACTGCCTCGACTTTCAAGCCGAGAATCGACTCACACCACGGTGGCACGTGGGACAGCCCTGTGGGAAAGCCTCGTGGGAAAGCCTCGTGGGAAAGCCTCGGGGAAAGCCACAGATCCCTTGATCCACGCGAAGGGAAGCGTGACACTGCTGCTTCAGCTCGGGAGCAAATCTCACGTGGATGCGCCAACTCGAGACGAGGACTGAGTCCCCTGGGTAGGCTCCAGAAGTTCCCCAAGATCCATGTCAGCACTGGAGAGTAATCCTCAGGTTCCGACACCGATTCCACACATGGTCTTAAGCCCCGGCATCGACGGGAGAGGAATCCCGAGAGGCCCCTGAGCAACTCGCATGGGGATTGGCCTTTCCTGAGGCCACCAGAGCAGGTCCCTGAGGTCCCCGTCGTAAGTTGAGAGCACCTGCCACAACTCGAGAAAATCCAGGAGGTTCTCCCCTCCAGGGGAGATGAGGCCCATTTCCGCTGAGGCGTCTAGAGGCTAATCACACCTAACTTCTGGAACTTCCAAAGGGTCCTTCACACCCTTGCTACAACTCAAGAAGTTCCCCGGCATACCCGACTCCACTCAGGATGAAGACACGAGAGTCCCGCCCACATCCAGAGGAGACCCGTTTCGGCCTCCTTGCTCGAGAGACGGGTTCCTTTCCCTGCGTGGTCGGGAAAGAATTCTCGGCGTTCCTGTCGCATCTCAAGAGGAGGCACTCTCCACAGGAAAGGCGTGAGGAACTCCAGGGTTGTGCCACCATTCCCAGAGTCCTCCAGATATCTCAGTCCATTCCAGGGAAACCTGTTTTCCCTGCACTGTTTCGACTTTCAAGCAGAGGATCGACTCACACCACGTTGCCACGTGGGACAGCCCTGTGGGAAAGCCTCGTGGGAAAGCCTCGTGGGAAAGCCTCGAGGGAAAGCCACAGATCCCTTGATCCACGCGAAGGGAAGCGTGACAATGCTGCTACAGCTCGGAGAGTAAAGCGCACTTGTGCATGCCCCCAACTCGAGACGAGGACTGACTCCACTGGGGAGAGTCCAGAAGTTACCCCAAGATCCATGTCAGGCACTGGAGAGGAATCCTCAGGTTCCGGAACCGACTCCATCACAATGTCTTAGGCCCCGGCATCGACGGGAGAGGGATCCCGAGAGGTCCCCGAGCAACTCCCATGGGGACTGGCATTTCCAGAGGCCTCCAGAGCGGGTCCCTGAGGTACCCGTCTCAAGTCGAGAGCACCTGCCGCAACTCGAGAAAATCCAGGAGGTTCTCCCCTCCAGGCGAGATGAGGCCCATTTCCGCTGAGGCGTCTCGAGGCTAAATCACACCTAAACTCTGGAACTTCCAAAGGGTCCTTCACACCCTTGCTGCAACTCAAGAAGTTCCCCGACATACCCGTCTCCACTCGAGAGGAAGCACGAGAGTCCCGCCACATCCAGAGGAGCCCCGTTTCCGCCTCCTAGCTCCAGAGGAGGGATCCTTTCCCTGCGTGGTCGGGAAAGAATTCCCGGCGTTCCCGGTCGCATCTCAAGAGGAGGCGCTCTCCACAGGAAAGGCGAGAGGAACTCCAGGGTCGTGCCACCATTCCCAGAATCCCCCAGATGTCTCAGTCCATTCCAGGGAAACCTGTTTTCCCTGCACTGCCTCGACTTTCAAGCCGAGGATCGACTCACACCACGGTGGCACGTGGGACAGCCCTGTGGGAAAGCCTCATGGAAAGCCTCTGGGAAAGCCTCGAGGGAAAGCCACAGATCCCTTGATCCACGCGAAGGGAAGCGTGACACTGCTGCTACAGCTCTGGAGGAAAGCGCACGTGCATGCCCCCACTCGAGACGAGGACTGACTCCCCTGGGGAGACTCCAGAAGTACCCCAAGATCCATGTCAGCACTGGAGAGGAATCCTCAGGTTCCGGCACCGACTCCACACAAGGTCTTAGGCCCCGGCATCGACGGGAGAGGAATCCCGAGAGGCCCCCGGAGCAACTCGCATGGGGACTGGCCTTTCCATGAGGCCACCAGAGCGGGTCCCTGTAGGTCCCGTCGTAAGTCGAGAGCACCTGCCGCAACTCGAGAAAATCCAGGAGGTTCTCCCCTGCCAGGCGAGATGAGGCCCATTTCCGCTGAGGCGTCTCGAGGCTAATCACATCTAACCTCTGGAACTTCCAAAGGGTTCCTTCACACCCTTGCTGCAACTCAAGAAGTTCCCCGACATACCCGTCTCCACTCGAGAGGAAGCACGAGAGTCTGCCCACATCCAGAGGAGCCCCGTTTCCGCCTCCTAGCTCGAGAGGAGGGATCCTTTCCCTGCGTGGTTCGGGAAAGAATTCCCGGCGTTCCCGTCGCATCTCAAGAGGAGGCGCTCTCCACAGGAAAGGCGAGAGGAACTCCAGGGTCGTGCCACCATTCCCAGAGTCCCCAGATGTCTCCAGTCCATTCCAGGGAAACCTGTTTTCCCTGCACTGCCTTCGATTTCAAGCCGAGGATCGACTCACACCACGGTGGCACGTGGGACAGCCCTGTGGTAAAGCCTCGTGGAGGGAAAGCCACAGATCCCTTGATCCACGCGAAGGGAAGCGCTGACACTGCTGCTACAGCTCGGGAGGAAAGCGCACGTGCATGCCCCCACTCGAGACGAGGACTGACTCCCCTGGGGAGAGCTCCAGAAAGTACCCAAGATCCATGTCAGCACTGGGAGAGGAATCCTCAGGTTCCCGGAACTGACTCCACACAAGGTCTTAGGCCCAGCATCGAGGGAGAGGAATCCCGAGAGGCCCCGAGCAACTCGCATGGGGACTGGCCTTTCCTGAGGCCACCAGAGCGGGTCCCTGAGGTCACCGTCGTAAGTCGAAGAGCACCTGCCGCAACTCGAGAAAAATCCAGGAGGTTCTCCCCTCCAGGCGAGATGAGGCCCATTTCCGCTGAGGCGTCTCGAAGGCTAATCACATCTAACTCTGGAACTTCCAAAGGGTCCTTCACACCCTTGCTGCAACTCAAGAAGTTCCCCGACATACCCGTCTCCACTCGAGAGGAAGCACGAGAGTCCCGCCCACATCCAGAGGAGCCCCGTTTCTGCCTCCTAGCTCGAGAGGAGGGATCCATTTCCCTGCTGTGTCGGGAAAGAATTCCCGGCAGTTCCCGTCGCATCTCAAGAGGAGGCGCTCTCCACAGGAAGGCGAGAGGAACTCCAGGTATGCAGCCCATTCCCAGAGTCCCCCAGATGTCTCAGGTCCATTCCAGGGAAACCTGTTTTCCCTGCACTGCGTCGGACTTTCAAGCCGGAGGATCGACTCACACCACGGGTGGCACGTGGGACAGCCCTGTGGGAAAGCCTCGTGGGGAAAAGCCTCGTGGGAAAGCCTCGAGGGAAAGCCACAGATCCCTTGATCCAAGCGATAGGGAACGTGACACTGCTGCTTACAGCTCGGGATGGAAAGCGCACGTGCATGCCCCCACTCGAGACGAGGACTGACTCCCCTGGGGAGACTCCAGAAGTACCCAAGATCCATGTCAGCACTGGAGAGGATCCTCAGGTTCCGGCACCGACTCCACACAAGGTCTTAGGGCCACGTGACATCGATCGGGAGACGAATCCCGAGAGGCCCCCGAGCAACTCGCATGGGGACTGGCCTTTCCTGAGGCCACCAGAGCGGGTCCCTGAGGTCCCCGTCGTAAGTCGAGAGCACCTGCCGCAACTCGAGAAAATCCAGGAGGTTCTCCCTCCAGGCGAGATGAGGCCCATTTCCGCTGAGGCGTCTCGAGGCTAATCACACTAACTCTGGAACTTCCAAAGGGTCCTTCACACCTTGCTGCAACTCAAGAAGTTCCCCGACATACCCGTCTCCACTCGAGAGGAAGCACGAGAGTCCCGCCCACATCCAGAGGAGCCCGTTTCCGCCTCCTAGCTCGAGAGGAGGGATCCTTTCCCTGCGTGGTCGGGAAAGAATTCCCGGCGTTCCCTCGCATCTCAAGAGGAGGCGCTCTCCCACAGGAAAGGCGAGAGGAACTCCAGGGTCGTGCCACATTCCCAGAGTCCCCAGATGTCTCAAGTCCATTCCAGGGAAACCTGTTTTCCCTGCACTGCTCGACTTTCAAGCGAGGATCGACTCACACCACGGTGGCACGTGGGACAGTCCTGTGGGAAAGTGGGAAAGCCTCGGGGAAGCTCGAAGGAAGCCACAGATCCCTTGATCCCGCGAAGGGAAGCGTGACACTGCTGCTGCTACAGCTCGGGAGGAAAGCGCACGTGCATGCCCCACTCGAGACGAGGACTGACTCCC
>NW_017217730.1:0-12343 GCF_001704415.2 Capra hircus | reverse complement strand
TGAGGCCCATTTCAGCTGAGGCCGTCTTGAGGCTAATCACATCTAAGATCGGAACTTCCAAAGGGTCCTTCACACCGTTGCTGCAACTCAAGAAGTTCCCCGACATACCCGTCTCCACTCGAGAGGAAGCACGAGAGTCCGGCCACATCCAGAGGAGCCCCGTTTCTGCCTCCTAGCTCCAGAGGAGGGATCCTTTCCCTGCGTGGTGGGAAAGAATTCCCGCGTTCCCGTCGCATCTCAAGAGGAGGCGCTCTCCACAGGAAAGGCGAGAGAAACTCCAGGGTTGTGCTCCATTCCCAGAGTCCCCAGATGTCTCAGTCCATTCCAGGGAAACCTGTTTTCCCTGCACTGCCTCGACTTTCAAGCCGAGGATCGACTCACACCACGGTGGCACGTGGGACAGCCCTGTGGGAAACCTCGTGGGAAGCCTCGTGGGAAAGCCTCAAGGGAAAGCCACAGATCCCTTGATCCACGCGAAGGGAAGCGTGACACTGCTGCTACAGCTCGGAGGAAAGCGCACGTGCATGCCCCCACTCGAGACGAGGACTGACTCCCCCTGGGAGACTCCAGAAGTACCCAAGATCCATGTCAGCACTGAGAGGAATCCTCAGGTTCGGCACCGACCACACGCAAGGTCTTAGGCCCTTCATCGACGGAGAGGAATCCGAGAGGCCCCGAGCAACTCGCATGGGGACTGGTTCCTGAGGCCACCAGAGCGGGTCCCTGAGGTCCCCGTCGTAAGTCGAGAGCACCTGCCGCAACTCGAGAAAATCCAGGAGGTTCTCCCCTCCAGGCGAGATGAGGCCCATTTCCGCTGAGGCGTTTCGAGGCTAATCACATCTAACTCTGGAACTTCCAAAGGGTCCTTCACACCCTTGCTGCAACTCAAGAAGTTCCCCGACATACCCGTCTCCACTCGAGAGGAAGCACGAGAGTCCCGGCCACATCCAGAGGAACCCCGTTTCGCCTCCTAGCTCGAGAGGAGGGATCCTTTCCCTGCGTGGGGAAAGAATTCCCCGCGTTCCCGTCGCATCTCAAGAGGAGGCGCTCTCCACAGGAAAGGCGAGAGGAACTCCAGGTTGTGCCACCATTCCCAGAGTCCCCCAGATGTCTCAGTCCATTCCAGGGAAACCTGTTTTCCCTGCACTGCCTCGACTTTCAAGCCGAGGATCGACTCACACCACGTGGCACGTGGGACAGCCCTCTGGGAAAGCCTCTTGGGAAAGCCTCGTTGGAAAGCCTCGAAAGCCGGGGAAAGCCACAGATCCCTTGATTCACGGAAGGGAAGCGGGACACTGCTGCTACAGCTCGGGAGGAAAGCGCACGTGCATGCCCCCACTCGAGACGAGGACTGACTCCCCTGGGGAGACTCCAGAAGTAACCCAAGATCCATGTCAGCACTGGAGAGAATCCTCAGGTTCCGGGACCTACTCCACACAAGGTCTTAGGCCCCGGCATCGACGGGAGAGGAATCCCGAGAGGGCCCCGAGCAACTCGCATGGGGACTGGCCTTTCCTGAGGCCACCAGAGCGGGTCCCTGGTCCCCGTCGTAAGTCGAGAGCACCTGCCGCAACTCGAGAAAATCCAGGAGGTTCTCCCCTCCAGGCGAGATGAGGCCCATTTCAGCTGAGGCGTCTTGAGGCTAATCACATCTAAGATCTGGAACTTCCAAAGGGTCCTTCACACGTTGCTGCAACTCAAGAAGTTCCCCGACATACCCGTCTCCACTCGAGAGGAAGCACGAGAGTCCTGGCCACATCCAGAGGAGCCCCGTTTCTGCCTCCAAGCTCGAGAGGAGGTATCCTTACCCTGCGTGGTAGGGAAAGAATTCCCGGTGTTCCCGTCGCATCTCAAGAGGAGGCGCTCTCCACAGGAAAGGCGAGAGAAACTCCAGGGTTGTGCTCCATTCCCAGAGTCCCTCAGATGTCTCAGTCCATTCCAGGGAAACCTGTTTTCCCTGCACTGCCTCGACTTTCAAGACGAGGATCGACTAACACCATGGTGGCACGTGGGACAGCCCTGTGGGAAACCCTCGTGGGATAGCCTCGTGGGAAAGCCTCAAGGGAAAGCCACAGATCCCTTGATCCACGCGAAGGGAAGCGCGACACTGCTGCTACAGCTCAGGAGGAAAGCGCACGTGCCTGCCCCCACTCGAGACGAGGACTGACTCCCCTGGGAGACTCCAGAAGTACTCCAAGATCCATGTCAGCACTGGAGGGAATCCTCAGGTTCAGGCACCGACCCAACACAAGGTCTTAGGACCCTTCATCGACGGAGAGGAATCCCGAGAGGCCCCGAGCAACTTGCATGGGGACTGGCATTTCCTGAGGCCACCAGAGCGGGTCCCTGAGGTCCCCGTCTTAAGTCGAGAGCACCTGCCGCAACTCGAGAAAATCCAGGAGGTTCTCCCCTCCAGGCGAGATGAGGCCCATTTCCGCTGAGGCGTTTGAGGCTAAACACATCTAACATTTGGAACTTCCAAAGGGTCCTTCACACCCTTGCTGCAACTCAAGAAGTTCCCCGACATACCCGTCTCCACTCGAGAGGAAGCACGAGAGTCCCGGCCACATCCAGAGGAACCCCGTTTTCTGCCTCCTAGCTCGAGAGGAGGGATCCTTTCCCTGCGTGGTCAGGAAAGAATTCCCGCGTTCCCGTCGTATCTCAAGAGGAGGCGCTCTCCACAGGAAAGGCGAGAGGAACTCCAGGGTTGTGCCACCATTCCCAGAGTCCCCCAGATGTCTCAGTCCATTCCAGGGAAACCTGTTTTCCCTGCACTGCCTCGACTTTCAAGCCGAGGATCGACTCACACCACGGTGGCACGTGGGACAGCCCTCTGGAAAGCCTCTTGGGAAAGCCTCGTTGGAAAGCCTCAACGGAAAGCCGGAATGGAAAGCCACAGATCCCTTGATTCATGGGAAGGGAAGCGGGACACTGCTGCTACAGCTCGGGAGGAAAGCGCACGTGTATGCCCCACTAGAGACGAGGACTGACTCCCCTGGGGAGACTCCAGAAGTAACCCAAGTTCCATGTCAGCACTGGAGAGTAATCCTCAGGCTCCGGGACCTACTCCACACGAGGTCTTAGGCCCCGGCATCAACGGGAGAGGAATCCCGAGAGGCCCCGAGCAACTCGCATGGGGACTGGCCTTTCCTGAGGCCAGCAGAGCGGGTCCCTGTGGTCCCCGTCGGAAGTCGAGAGCACCTGCCGCAACTCGAGAAAATCCAGGAGGTTCTCCCCTCCAGGCGAGATGAGGCCCATTTCCGCTGAGGGTCTTGAGGCCAATCACATCTAACCTATGGAACTTACAAAGGGTTCTTCACACCCTTGCTGCAACTCAAGAAGTTCCCCGACATATCCATCTCCACTCGGAGGAATCACGAGAGTCCCGCCCACATGCAGAGGAGACCCATTTCCGCCTCCTAGCTCGAGAGGAGGGATCCTTTCCCTGCGTGTTGGGAAAGAATTTCCCGCGTTCCCGTCGCATCTCAAGTGGAGGCGCTGTCCACAGGAAAGTCGAGAGGAAGTACAGGGTCCCCCAGATGTCTCAGTCCATTCCAGGGAAACCTGTTTTCCCTGCACTGCCTCGACTTTCAAGCCGAGGATCGACTCGCACCACGGTGGCACTTGGGACAGCCCTGTGGGAAAGCCTCATGGGAAAATGGGAAAACCTCGAGGAAAGCCACAGATCCCTTGATCCTCGCAAAGGGAAGCTTGACACCGCTGCTACATCTCGGGAGGAAAGCGCACGTGCATGCCCCCACTCGAGACGAGGACTGACTCCCCTGGGGAGACTCCAGAAGTACCCCAAGATCCATGTCAACACTGGAGAGGAATCCTCAGGTTCCGGCACCGATTCCACACAAGGTCTTAGGCCCCGGCATCGACGGGAGAGGAATCCCGAGAGGCCCCGAGCATCTCGCATGGGCACTGGGCTTTCCTGAGGCCACCAGAGCGGGTCCCTGAGGTCCCCGGCGTAAGTCGAGAGCACCTGCCGCAACTCGAGAAAATCCAGGAGGTTCTCCCCCTCCAGGCGAGATGAGGCCCATTTCCGCTGAGGCGTCTAGAGGCTAAACACATCTAACATCTGGAACTTCCAAAGGGTCCTTCACACCCTTGCTGCAACTCAAGAAGTTCCCAGACATACCCGTCTCCACTCGAGAGGAAGCACGAGAGTACCGTAAAAATCCAGAGGAGCCCCGTTTCCGCCTCCTAGCTCGAGAGGAGGGATCCTTTCCCTGTGTGGTCGGGAAAGAATTCCCCGCGTTCCCGTCGCATCTTAAGAGGAGGCGCTCTCCACAGGAAAGGCGAGAGGAACTCCAGGGTCGAGCCACATTCCCAGAGTCCGCCAGAAAATTCCTTGTCGGGAATTTTATTGGCCTTCCGCGTAAACCTAGCTATTCAGCCTTTTTCCTCCAGTTAATCTTCTTACTACCCTATAATTTCTTAATCTCATCTTACATTAATAAATACACAAGACTTTCCACGTCAACGCCGTCCATCCGTCGAATTCCCTGGATCCAGCGGGGCTGGACCCTGGCACACGGAGATATCTGGGGGACTCTTGGAATGATGGCACGACACTGGAGTTTCTCTCGCCTTTCCTGTGGAGAGCGCCTCCTCACGAGATGCGACGGGAACACCGGGAATTCTTTCCCGAACATGCAGGGAAAGGATCCCTCATCTCTAGCTAGGAGGATGAAACGGGGCTACTCTGGATGTGGGCAGGACCCTCGTGTTTCCTCTCGAGTGGAGATGGGAATGTCGGGGAACTTCTTGAGTTGCAGCAAGGGTGTGAAGGACCCTTTGGAAGTTCCAGAGATTAGATGTAATTAGCCTCGAGACACCTCATTGAAAATGGGCCTCATCTCGCCTGGAGGGGAGAACCTCCTGGATTTTCTTGAGTTGCTCAGGTGCTCCCGACTTACGACGGGGACCTCAGGGACCCGCTCTGGTGGCTTCATCAAAGGCCAGTCCCCATGCCAGATGCTGGGGGCTTCTCTTGATAACTCTCCTGTTGATGCCCGGGCCGAACAACTTGTGTGGATTCGGGGCCGGAACCTGAGGTTTCCTCTGCAGTGCTGACATGGATATTGGGGTTCTTCTGGAGTCTCCCCTGGAGAGTCAATCCTCCTCTCAAGTGAGGGCACGCACGTGTGCTTTCCTCCCGAGCTGTAGCAGCAGGTTCACGCTTCCCGTCGTGTGGATCAAGGGATCTGTGGCTTTCCCTGGAGGCTTTCCCACGAGGCTTTCTCACAGGGCTTTCCCTCGTGCCACCGTGGTGTGAGTTGATCCTCAGCGTGAAAGTCGAGGCAGTGCAGGGAAAACAGGTTCCTCTGAATTGGACTGATGCTGGGAGCCAGTATGAGGACTCCCGCCCGTGATAACGTCATGAGGAAGAAAGCTGACATAGGCATGGTGTGTTCAGACTTCAGGGACCCCTCTGGAAGTTCCTACGCACGTACCCCAACAAAAATCTGCCGGCTTTTTTGCTCTGCTTTTCCACTCTTCTGACATTTTCTGGAAAAAGTCAATTCAGGGCTTTAGTCTTCTGCATTTGAAAGAGTGTTTCAATCCAAAAACCCTCTGAATGTTTCTAGCCTGCCTGCAGGACTCTTACAGCTGGGCATGTGATTGTTTGAGGCCTCCTTTCCCCAGGAGGCACAGGAAGCTTAAAACATCCTAGGAATGTAGGGGCATCCGAGGAGTCAAAATCTTTATAATAGGACTGATTAAAAGTTTCATTTTTTGGGTCAATGCTTGCTGCTAAATTTTCATATCCTTTATTTTTAGATAGAGTTGGTATATTAAAAAAACAAGTAGTAGACCTGGTATTAGCAACATTAGATCTTTGAGTTAAGTACCTTCTTTGTTATAACCCACTGCACCTTTGTTCTATAGAGGAATGCAGATTAAAGAAAAACACTTCAGAGGAAACAAAATTAACATTCATTAAGGAAGAGAGCCAAAAAGTGTTTAACAAGCCTCTTGGCCAGAAGATAATGTAAATCACCAGAGACCTTTTGTATACAAAATGATGTACAGAAAGAGTCTGGGGTGCGAACGCTACATAATTTTGTGTTACCCATTGAACTCCATGTTTTATCAAAAGTATAAAAGGCTTTATGAACAATAAAGGATGGGCCAGTTTCTCGGACCAGTTTCTCGAACTAGTCTCTCGGCCTGGTTTCTTGGACTCAGGCTCCCCCCGTGTCTTTTTCTCTCTTTCTTCTTCTCTCCCTTTCCTTCTCTCTGCTTTTTACTTTAACTTCAGGCTGAATCTCCACCAGGGGCGCGGAGGCTCGCCAGTCTACTTACTTGCCTGGCTGTTAAGACCTGCCACGAAAGGGAGCTTAAGGCGAGGCCCTTAGATATTCAAGGAGGGGCTGGTGGCCCAACGCAGATGGTGAAAATTCCTTGTCTGGAATTTTATTGGTCTTCCACGTAAACCAAGCCTATTCAGCCCTTTTCCTCCAGTTAATCTTCTTACTACACTATAATTTCTTAAATCCTAATCTTACATAATAAATAAAAAAGACTTTCCACGACAACGCCGTCCATGCCGTCGAATTCCCTGGATCCAGCGGGGCTGGGCCCCGGCAGACTGAGATATCTGGGGGACTCTTGGAATGGTGGCACGACCCTGGAGTTCCTCCGCTTTTCCTGTGGAGAGCGCCTCCTCATGAGATGCGACGGGAACACTGGGAATTCTTTCCCGAACATGCAGGGAAAGGATACCTGACCTCGAGGTATGAGGCGGAAACGGGGTTCCTCTGGATGTGGGCGGGATTCACGTGCTTCCTCTCGAGTGGAGTCAGGTATGTCGGGGAACTTCTTGAGTTGCAGCAAGGGTGTGAAGGACCCTTTGGAAGTTCCAGATGTTAGGTATGGTTAGCCTCGAGACGCCTCAGAGGAAAAGGGCCTCATCTCGCCTGGAGGGGAGAACCTCCTGGATTTTCTCGAGTTGCGGCAGGTGCTCCTGACTTGCTACGAGGACCTCAGGGACCCGCTCTGGTGGCCTCAGGAAAGGCCAGTCCCCATGCAAGTTGCTCGGGGGCCTCTCCGGCTTCCTCTCCCGTCGATGCCGGGGCCTAAGACCCTGTGTGGAGTCGGTGCCGGAACCTGAGGTTTCCTCTTCAGTGCTGACATGGATCTTGGGGTACTTCTGGAGTCTCCCCAGGGGAGTTAGTCTCGTCTTGTGTGGCGGGCTTGAACGTGCGCTTTCCTCCCGAGCTGTAGCAGCAGTGCAACGCTTCCCTTCGCTTGGATCAAGGGATCTGTGCGGCTTTTCCCTCCGGAGGCTTTCCCACGAGGCTTTCCCACAGGGCTGTCCACGTGCCACCGTGGTGTGAGTCGCATCCTCGGCTTGAAAGTCGTCGGCAATCGAGAGAAAACAGATTTCCCCTGGAATGGACTTAGACATCTGCGGGACTTCTGGGAATAGTGCAAGGCCCCGGGAGTTCCTCTCGCCTTCCAGTGGAGAGCGCCTCCTCTTGAGATGCGACGAGAACGCCGGGAATTCTTTCCCGACCACGCATGGGAAAGGATCCCTCCTCTCTAGCTAGGAGGCGGAAACGGGGCTCGCTCTGGATGTGGGCGGGACTCTCTTGCTTACTCTCGAGTAGAGACGGGAATATTGGTGGACTTCTTGAGTTGCAGCCAAGGGTGTGAAGGACCCTTTGGAAGTTCCAGAGGTTAGGTGTGATTAGCCTCGAGACGCCTCAGCGGAAATGGGCCTCATCTCGCCTGGAGGGGACAACCTCCTGGATTGTTTCTAGTTGCGGCAAGGTGCTCTCGTCTTACGACGGGGACCTCAGGGACCCGCTCTGGTGGCCTCAGGAAAAGGCCCAGTCCCCATGCGAAGTTGCTCGGGGGCCTCTCGGAGATTCCTCTCCCGTCGATGCCGGGGCCTAAGACCCTATGTGAAGTCGGTTCTGGGAAACCTGAGGTTTCCTCTCCAGTGCTGACATGGATCTTGGGTACCTCCGGAGTCTCCCTAGGGGAGTCAGTCCTCGTCTCAAGTAGGGGCATGCACGTGTGCTTTCCTCCCGAAACTGCAGCAGCAGTGTTACGCTTCCCTTCCCAGTGGATCAAGGGATCAGTGGCTTTCCCTCGGTGCTTTCCCATGAGGCTTTCACACGAGGCTTTTCCCACAGGGCTCTCCCACGTGCCACCGTGGTGTGAGTCGATCCTCGGCCTTGAAAGTCGAGGCAGTGCAGGGAAAACAGGTTTCCCTGGAATGGACTGAGACATCTGGGGGACTCTGGGAATGGTGGCACCACCATGGAGTTCCTCTCCGCCTTTTCTGTGGAGAGCGCCTCTTTTTGAGATGCGACGGGAACGCCGGGAATTCTTTCCCGACCACGCAGGGAAAGGATCCCTCCTCTTCGAGCTAGGAGGTGGAAACTGGGACTCCTCTGGATGTGGGCGGGACTCTCGTGCTTCCTCTCGAGTGGAGACGGGTATGTCGAGGAACTTCTTGAGTTGCAGCCAAGGGTGTGAAGGACCCATTGGAAGTTCCAGAGATTAGGTGTGATTAGCCTCTAGATGCCTCAGCGGAAATGGGCTCATCTTGCCTGGAGGGGAGAACATCCTGGATGTTCTCAAGTTGCCGACAGGTGCTCTCGACTTATGACGGGGACCTCAGGGACCCGCTCTGGTGGCCTCAGGAAAGGCCAGGCCCCATGCGAGTTGCTCGGGGGCCTGTCGAGATTCCCTCCCCCGTCGATGCCGGGGCCTAAGATCTTGTGTGCCAGAACCTGAGGATTCCTCTCCAGTGTTGACATGGATCTTGGGGGTACTTCTAAGTCCTCCCAGGGGACTTAGTCGTCGTCTTGAGTGGGGCATGCACGTGTGCTTTCCTCCCGATCTGTAGCAGCAGTGTCACCCTTCTCTTCGCGTGGATCAAGGGATCTATGGCTTTCCCTCGTGGTTTTCCCACGAGGCTTTCCCACGAGGCTTTCCCACAGGGCTGTCCCACCCGCTACCGTGGTGTGAGTCGATCCTCGGCTTGAAAGTCGAGGCAGTTCAGGGAAAACAGGTTTCCCTGGAATGGACTGAGACATCAGGGGGACTCTGCGAATGGTGGCACGACCCTGGAGTTCCTCTTGCCTTTCCAGTGGAGAGCGCCTCCTCTTGAGATGCGACAGGAAGGCCGGGAATTCTTTCCTGACCACGCAGGGAAAGGATCCCACCTCTCGAGCTATGTGGCGGAAACGGGGCTCCTCTGGATGTGGGCGGGACTCTCGTTCTTCCTCTCGAGTGGAGATGGGTATGTCGGGGAACTTGTTGAGTTGCAGCAAGGTTGTGAAGGACCCTTTGGAAGTTCCAGAGGTTAGGTGTGATTAGCCTCGAGACGCCTCAGTGGAAATGGGCCTCATCTCGCCTGGAGGAAAGAACCTCCTGGATTTTCTCGAGTTGCGGCAGTTGCTCTCGACTTACGACGGGCCCCTTAGGGACCCGCTCTGGTGGCCTCAGGAAAGGCCAGTCCCCATGCAAGTTGCTCTGGGGCCTCTCGGGATTCCTCTCCCGCCGATGCCGGGGCCTAAGACCTTGTGTGGAGTCCGTGCCAGAACCTGAGGAGTCCTCTCCAGTGCTGACATGGATCTTGGGGTACTTCTGGAGTGTCCCCAGGGGAGTCAGTCCTCGTCTCGAGTGGGGGCATGCACGTGCGCTTTCCTCCCGAGCTCTAGCAGCAGTGTCACGCTTCCCGTCGCGTGGATCAACTGATCTTAGCCTTTCCCTTGAGGCTCTTCCACGAGGCTTTCCCAGGAGACTTTCCCACAGGGATGTCCCACGTGCCACCGTGGTGTGAGTCGATCCTCGGCTTGAAAAGTCGTGGTAATCGAGGGAAAACAGTTTTCCCTGGAAAGGACTGAGACATCTGCGGGACTCTGGGAATGGTGGCACGACCCTGGAGTTCCGGTCGATTTCCTGTGGAGAGCGCCTCCTCTTGAGATGCGACGGGAAACACCGGGAATTCTTTCCCGAACACGCAGGGAAAGAATCCCTCCTCTCGAGCTAGGAGGCGGAAAACGGGCGCTCCTCTGGATGTTGGCGGGACTCTTGTGCTTCCTCTCGAGTGTAGATGGGCATGTCAGGGAACTTCTTGAGTTGCAGCAAGGGTGTAAAGGACCCTTTGGAAGTTCCAGAGGTTAGGTGTGATTAGCCTCGAGTCGCCTCAGCGGAAATGGGCCTCATCTCGCCTGGAGGAAACAACCTCCTGGACTTTCTCCGAGTTGAGGCGGGTGCTCTCGACTTATGTCTGGGATCACAGGGACCCGAAATGGTGGCCTCAGGAAAGGCCAGTCCCCCATGCCAGTTGCTCGGGAGCCTCTCGGGATTTCTCTCCCATCGATGCCGGGGCCTAAAGACCTGGTGTGGAGTCTGTGCGGGAACCTGAGTATTCCTCTCAGTGCTGACATGGATCTTGGGGTTCTTTGGAGTCTCCCCAGGGGAGTCAGACCGCACCTCGAGTGGGGGCATGCTCGTGCGCTTTCCTCCCCAGCTGTAGCAGCAGTGTCATGCTTCCCTTCGCGTGGATCAAGGGATCTGTGGCTTTCCCTCGAGGCTTTCCCACCAGGCTTTCCCACAGGGCTGTCCCACGTGCCACCGTGGTGTGAGTCGATCCTCGGCTTGAAGGTCAAGGCAGTGCAGGGAAAACAGGTTTCCCTGGAATGGACTGAGACATCTGGGGGACTCCTGGAAACAGTGGCACGACCCTGAAGTTCCTCTCGCCTTTTCTGTGGAGAGCGCCTCCTCTTGAGATGCGACCGGAATGCCGGGAATTCTTTTCCGACCTCGCAGGGAAATGATCCCTCCTGGGTATGAGGCGGAAACGGGGCTCCCTTGTTGTGGGCGGGACTCTCGTGCTTGCTCTCGAGTGGAGACGGAATGTCGGGGAAATTCTTGAGTTGCAGCAAGGGTGTGAAGGACCCTTTGGAAATTCCAGAGGTTAGGTGTGATTAGCCTCGAGCCTCAGCAGAAATGGCCCTCATCTCGCCTGGAAGGGAGAACCTCCTGGATTTTCTCGAGTTGCGGCAGGTGCTCTCGACTTACGACGGGGACTCAGGACCCGCTCTGGTGGCCTCAGGAAAGGCCAGTCCCCATGCGAGTTGCTCGGGGCCTCTCGGGATTCCTCTCCGTTTGATGCGGGGCCTAAGACCTTGTGTGAGTCGGTGCCGGAACTGAGGATTCCTCTCAGTGCTGACATGGATCTTGGGTACTTCTGGAGTCTCCCAGGGGAGTCAGTCCTCGTCTCGAGTGGGGCATGCACATGCGCTTTCCTCCCGAGCTGTAGCAGCAGTGTCACGCTTCCCTTTCGCTGGATCAAGGGATCTGTGGCTTTCCCTCTAGGCTTCCCACGAGGCTTTCCCAGAGGCTTTCCCAAAGGGCTGTCCCACGTGACACCGTGGTGTGAGTCAATCCTCGGCTTGAAAGTCGATGCAGTTGCAGGGAAACAGGTTTCCCTGGAATGGACTGAGACATCTGGGGGACTCTGGAATGGTGGACGACCCTGGAATTCCTCTCGCCTTTCCTGTGGAGAGCGCCTCCTCTTGAGATGCGACGGGAACGCCAGGAATTCTTTCCCGACCACTCAGGGAAAGGATCCCTCCTCTCGAGCTAGGAGGCGGAAACGGGGCTCCTCTGGATGTGGGCGCGGGACTCTCGTGCTTCCTCTCTAGTGGAGACGGGTATGTCGGGGAATTCTGAGTTGCAGCAAGGGTGTGAAGGACCCTTTGGAAGTTCCAGAGGTTAGGTGTGATTAGCCTCGAGACCTCAGCGGAAATGGGCCTCATCTCGCCTGGAGGAGAACCTCCTGGATTTTCTCGAGTTGCGGCAGGTGCTCTCGACTTACGACGGGGAACCTCATGGACCCGCTCTGGTGGCCTCAGGAAAGGCCAGTCCCCAAGCGAGTTGCTGGGGGGCTCTCGGGATTCCTCTCCCGACGATGCTGGCCTAAGACCTTTTGTGGAGTCGTGCCGGAACCTGAATTCCTCTCCAGTGCCGACATGGATCTTGAGGTACTTCTGGAGTCTCCCCAGGGGAGTCAGTCGTCGTCTCGAGTGGGGCATGGCGGGCCGCTTTCCTCCCGAGCTGTACAAGCAGTGTCACGCTTCCCTTCGGCGTGGATTAAGGGATCTGTGGCTTTCGCCTCGAGGCTTTCCCACAGGCTGTCCCACGTGCCACCGTGGTGTGAGTCGATTCTCGGCTTGAAAGTCGAGGCAGTGCAGGAAAACAGGTTTCCCTGAATGGACTGAGACATCTGGGACTCTGGGAATGGTGGCACGACCCTGGAGTTCCTCTCGCCTTTTCCTGTGGAGAGCCGCTCCTCTTGATGCGACGG
>NW_017217729.1:0-22749 GCF_001704415.2 Capra hircus | reverse complement strand
CTTTCCCGACCACGCGAGGAAAAGGAATCCCTCCTCTCGTTGCTAGGAGGCGGAACGGGGCCTCTCTGGATGTGGCGAGACTCTCGTGCTCCTCTCTAGCTGGAACGGTTATGTCGATGGCGAACACTAGTTGACACGAAAGGTGTGAAGCGAACCCTTTGGTGCGAATTTCAGAGGTTAAGCTGGTGAATAGCCTCGAGACGCCTCAGCGCGAAATGGGCCCTCATCTCGTCTGGCGAGCGGAGAAGCCTCCTGCGATTTTCGTACGAGTTGCGGCAGCGCTGCTCTGAACTTACGAACTTGGGAACCTCAGGACCCCCTCTGCTGCCTCAGGAAAGGCAGTCCCATAGAGTTGCTCCGGGCCTCTCTCGGATTCCTCTCCCGTCGATCCGGCGGCCTAAGACCTTGTGTGGAGTCGGTGCTGGAACCTGCACGATTCCTCTCCAGCTGCTGACATGGCATCTTCGAGGTACTTCTGGAGTCTCCCAAGGGAGTCAGTCCTCGTCTCCGGAGGGCATGCACGTGTCGCGCTTTCTCCCGAAGCTGCAAGCAGCAGTGTCTCGCCGCTCCCTTCACCTGGATCAACGGACCTGTGTTTCCTGCGCTTTCCCACGAGTTCTTTCCCACAGCCGGCTGTCCACGTGACCACCGTCGGTGTGGAGTCGATCCTCGGCTGAAGTCGAGCAGTGCAGGCGAAAACAGGTTTCCCTGGAATGGACTGAAGACATCTGGGCCGGGGACTCTCGGAATGTGGCACGACCCTGCGAGTTCCTCTTCGCCTTTCCTGTATGGAGAGCCCCTCTTGAGTGCGACGGGAACGCCGTGGAATTCTTTCCCGACCACGCAGCGAAAGGATCCCCCTCTCGAGCTAAGAGGCGGAAACGGGCGCTCCTCTGGCATGTAGCGCGGACTTCTCGTGCTTCCTCTCGAGTGAGACGGGTATGTCGGGGAACTTCTTGAGTAGCAAGCTAGGTGTGAAGCGACCCTTTGGCAAGTTCCAGAGTTAGTGTGATTAGCCTGTGAGACCTCTGCCAGAAATGGGCCCACATCTCGCCTGGAGGGAGAACCTCCTGGAATTTTCTCGAGTTGCGCAGGTGCTCTCGACTTATTGACGGGGACCTCAGCGACCCGCCTCTGGTGCCTCAGGAAAAGGCCAGTTCCCATGGCGATTGCTCGGGGGCCTCTCAGTGATCCTCTCCCGTCGATGCGGCGCCTAAGCACTCTGTGGGAGTCAGGTGCCGGAACTTAAGGATTCCTCTCCAGTGCTGGCAGATAGCGATCTTGGTACTTCTGGAGTCTCCCCAGGGGAGTCAGTCCTCGTCTCCAGTGCGGGCATGCACGTTGCGCTTTCCTCCCGAGCTGTCAAGAGCAGGTCACGCTTCCCTTTCGCTGGATCAATGGTCTGTGGTTTCAACTCAGAGCTTTCCCACAGCTTTCCACCGAGGCTTTCCCGCAGGCTGTTCCCACGTCGCCACCGCTGGTGTGGCAGTCGATCCTCGCTTGAAAGTCGAGGCAGTGCAGGGAAAACAGGTTCCCTGAATGGACTGAAACTTCTGGGGACTCTGGGAATGTGGCGCGACCCTGGAGTTCCTCTCACCTTTCTGTGGAGAGCCGCCTCCTCTTGAGATGGGACGGAACGCGCGGAAGTTCTTTCCCGACACGCAGGGAAAGGATCCCTCCTCTCGAGCTAGGAGCGAGAAAAGGCTCCTCGGAGTGGTCGGGGAACTCTCGTGCTTCCTCTCGAGTAGAAACGGATGTATCGGGCGAACTTCTTGAGTTGCAGCAAGGGTGTGAAGCGACCCTTTGGAAGTTCCAGGACGTCTAGCGTTGATTAGCTCGAGACGCCTCAGCGGAAATGGGCTCAATCTCGCCTGGCAGGGGAGAACCTCCTGGATTTTCTCGAGTTGCGGCAGCGCTGCTCTCGACTTACGACTGGCGACCTCAGGGACCCGCTCTGTCGGCCTCAGGAAAGGTCAGTCCCCATGCCGAGTTGCTCGGGGCCTCTCGGGGATTCCTCTCCTCTCGATGCCGGGGCCTAAGATCTTGTGTGGAGTGGTGCCGGAACCTGAGGATTCCCTCCAGCTGCTGACATGGATCTGGAGTTACTTCTGGAGTCTCCCCAGGGGAGTCAGTCTCGTCTCGAGTGGGGAATGCACGTGCGCTTTCCTCCCGAGCTGTAAGCAGCAGTGTCACACTTCCCTTCGCGCTGGATCAAGGATCGGGCTTTCCCTCGAGGCTTTCCAACGAGGCTTTCCCACGAGGCTTTCCGCCACAGGGCTGTCCCACGTGCCACCGTCGTGTGAGTCGATCCTCGGCTTGAAAGTCGAGGCAGTGCAGGGAAAACATTCCCGTGGACCAGATACTCTGCGGACTCTGGGGTGAAGTGGTCACGACTCCTGAGAGTTCCTCTCGCCTTTCCTGTGGAGAGCGCCTCCTCTTGAATTGCGACGGGAACGCCGATTCTTTCCGACCGCCAGGGAAAGCGATCTTCCTCTAAAGCTTAGAGTAGCGACGAAACGGGGTCCTCTGGATGTGGGCGGGACTCTCGCTGCTTCTCTCGAGTCGGAGAACGGGTATGTCGGGGGAACTTCCTTGAGTTGCAGCCCAACGGTGTGGAAGACCCTTTGGAAGTTCCAGATGGTTAGTGTGATTAGCCTCGAAGATGCCTCAGCGGGAAATGGGCCTCATCTCGCCCTGGAGGGGAGTAACCTCCTGATTTTCTCGAGTTGCGCAGGTGCTCTCCGACTTACGACTGGCCGACCTCAGCGGACCCGCTCTGGTGGCCTCAGGAAAGGCCAGTTCCCCATGCGAGTTGCCTCGTGGGCGCCTCTCGTGTATTCCTCTCCCGTCGATGCCATGGCCTAAGACCTTTGTGGATTCGTGCCGCGAACCTTAGGATCCTCTCCAGTGCTGACATGGATATTGGGTACTTCTGTGATTCTCCCCAGGGGAGTCAGAGTCTCGTCTCAGTGGGGGGCATGCACTGTCGCTTTCCTCCCGACTGTAAGCAGCAGTGTCACCTTCCCTTCGCGTGGATCAAAGCGGATCTCAGTGCTTTCCCTCAGGCTTTCCCACAAAGGCTTTCCCACGAGGCTTTCCCACAGGCTGTCCACGTGCCACCGTGTGTGAGTCGATCCTCCGCCCTTGAAAGTCGAGGCAGTGCAGCGGAAAACAGGTTTCCCTGGAATGGACTGAGAACTTCTGGGGGACTCTGGGAATGGTGCACGACCCTGGCAGTTCCTCTCGCGCTTTCCTGGCGAGACGCCTCTCTTGAGATGCGACGGAAACGGCCCCGGGAATTCTTTCCCGACCACGCAGCGAAAGGATCCCTCCTCTCGAGCTAGGACGCGGAAACAGGGCTCCTCTGGATGTGGGGCGCGGACTCTCGTGCTTCCCTCTCTAGTGGAGACGGGTATGCTCGGGGAACTCTTGAGTTTGCAGCAAAGGGTGTGAAGGACCCTTTTGGAAGTTTCCAGAGGTTAAGCTGTTGATTAGCCCTCGAGACCGCCTCACGCGAAATGGGCCTCATCTCGCCTGGGGGAGAACCTCCTGGATTTTCTCGAGTTGCGGCCAGGTGCCTCTGACTTACGACGGGACCTCAGGGACCCGCTCTGGCGCCTCAGGAAAGGCCAGGTCCCCATGCCAGATTGCTCGGGGCCTTCTCGGATTCCTCTCCGGTCGATGCTGCGCGCCTAAGATCTTGTGTGGAGGTCGAGTGCCGCGAACCTGAGGATTCCTCTCCAGTGGCTGACATGCGATCTTGGGGTACTTCTGGAGTCTCCCCAGGGCAGTCAGTCCTCTACTCGATGGGGGCATGCACGTCGCGCCTTTCCTTCCGAGCTGTAGCCAGCAGTGTCACGCGTCCCTTCCTGCTGATCAACAGGGAATGTGGCCTTTCCACGCACGTCTTTCCCACAGGGCTGCTCCCACGTGCCACTGTGGTGTGAGTCGATCCTCGGGCTTGAAGTCGAGCAGTGCAGGGAAAACAGGTTTCCCTGGAATGGACTGAGACATCAGGGGGACCTCGTGGAATCGTTGGCACGGACCCTGGAGATTCCTCTCCTTTCCTGTGGAGAGCGCCTCCTCTTGAGTTGCGACCTGGAACGCCGAATTCTTCCCGACCCGCATGGAAAGGATCCCTCCTCTCAGCTAGGAGGAGGAAACGGGGCTCCTCTGGATGTGCGGCGGGACTCTCGTGCTTCCTCTCGAGTCGGAACGCGGTATGTCGGAACTCTTGAGTTGCAGCGCTAGAAGTCTGTGAAGGACCCTTTGGAAGTTCCAGAGGTTAGGTTGATTAGCCTTGAGACACTTCGCCCGAAATGGGACTCAGCCTCGCCTGGAGGCGAGAACCTCCTTGATTTTCTCGAGTTGCGACATGTGCTCTCGACTTACGACGGGACCTCAGCGACCCGCTCTGGTTGGCCTCAGGAAAGGCCAGTTCCCATGCGGCAGTTGCTCGGGGGCCTCTCGGGATTCCTCTCCCGCGATGTCAGGCGGCCTAAGATCTTGTGTGCGAGTCGCTGCCGGAACTGCAGGATTCCTCTCCAGCCTGCAGAAATGGATCTTGGTACTTCTGGAGTCTCCCCAGGGCGAGTCAGTCTTCGTCTCCAGGGGGGCATGCACGTGCGCTTTCCTCACCGACTGAAGAAAGCAGTGTTCACGCTTCCCTTCCGCTTGCGATCAATGGATCTGTGGCTTTCACTCGAGGCTTTCCCAACAAAGGCTTCCACGAGCGATTCCGCAGGCGTCCCACGTGCCCACCGTGGTGTGAGTCGATCCTCGTCTTGAAAGTCGAGGCAGTGCAGGGAAAACAGGTTTCCTGGAATGGACTGAAACTTCTGACGCCGACTCTGGGCAAGGCTGGCTCACGACCCTGGCAGTTCCTTCTCCCTTTCCTGTGGAGAGCCGCCTCCTCTTGAGATGCGACGGGAACGCCGCGGAATTCTTTCCCGACAACGCAGGGAAAGATCCCTTCTCTCGAGCTTAGGAGAGCGCAAACGGAGCCTCCTCTGGATCGTGCGGGAACTCTCGTGCTTCCTCTCGCAGCGAGACGAGTATGTCGGGAACTTCTTGAGTTCGCAGCAAGGTGTGACAGGACCCGTTGGAAAGTTCCAGAGGTTAGGTGTGATTAGCCTCGAAGACGCCTCAGCGGTAATGGGCCTCATCTCGCCTGGAGGGCGAGAAACCTCCTGGATTTTCTCGAGTTGCGGCAGGTGCTCTCGACTTGATGAGGGACCTCAGGGACCGCTCTGGTGGCCTCAGGAAAGGCCAGTCCCACATGCGCGGTTCCGGCCTCTCGGCGATCCTCCCTCCCGTCGCATGCCGGGGCTAAGACCTGTGTGTGAGTCACGGTGCCGCGAACCTGAGGATTCCTCTCAGTGCTGACATGGTCTTGGGTACTTCTGGAGCTCCCCATGGAGTCAGTCTGTCTCGAGTGGGGGCATGCACGTGGCTTTCCCTCCAGCTGAAGCCAGCGAGTGTCACGCTTCCCTTCGCCGGATCAAGCCGCATCTGGTCTATTCCCCATGCAGACTTTCCCACAGAGGCTTCCCGGCTTTCCCACGAGGCTTATCCCACAGGCTGCTCCCACGTGCTCACCTGGTGTGAGTCGATCCCTTCGGCTTGAAAAGTCGACGCACGTGCAGGCGAAACACAGCGCTTTTCCTGGAAGTGGACTGAGTACTTCTGCGGGGACCGTCGCGAATGGCTGCGCACGACCCTGACTTCCTCTCGCCTTTCCTGTGGAAGCGCCTCTCTTGAGATGCCGCCGAGGAACCCCTGGAATTTCATTTCCACCATACGAACAGGGAAAGGATCCTCCTCTCGAGCTACAAGGCGACACGGGCTCCTCTGGCATCAGTGAGTGGAGCTCGTTGCTTCCTCTCTCATCGGAGACGGGTTAATGTCATAGACAATTCTGAGTGCCAGCAAAAGGGTGTGAAGGTACCCTTTGGATTCTCTTTTTTTAATTCCCGGCGTTCCCGTCGCATCTCAAGAGCAGGCTCCACACAGGAAAGGGGAGAGGAACTCCAGGGTCGTGTCACCATTCCCAGAGTCCCCCAGATGTCTCAGTCCATTCCAGGAAACCTGTTTTCCCTGCACTGCCTCGACTTTCAAGCCGAGGATCGACTCACACCACGGTGGCACGTGGGACAGCACCTGTGGGAAAGCCTCTCGTGGGAAAGCCTCGTGGGAAAGCCTCTGAGTGGAAAGCCACAGATCCTTGATCCACGGCGAAGGGAAGCGTGACACTGCTGCTTACAGCTCGGGAGGAAAGCGCACGTGCATGCCCCCACTGCGAGACGAGGACTGACTCCCCTGGGGAGACTCCAGAAGTACCCCAAGATCCATGTCAGCACTGGAGAGGAATCCTCAGGTTCCGGCACCGACTCCACACAAGGTCTTAGGCCCGGCATCGACGGGAGAGGAATCCCGAGGCCCCCGAGCAACTCGCATGGGGACTGGCCTTTCCTGAGGCCACCAGAGCGGGTCCCTGAGGTCCCCGTCGTAAGTCGAGAGCACCTGCCGCAACTCGAGAAATCCAGGAGGTTTCTCCCTCTCCAGGCGAGATGAGGCCCATTTCCGCTGAGGCGTCTCGAGGCTAATCACACCTAACCTCTGGAACTTCCAAAGGGTCCTTCACACCCTTGCTGCAACTCAAGAAGTTCCACGACATACCCGTCTCCACTCGAGAGGAAGCACGAGAGTCCCGCCCACATCCAGAGGAGCCCCGTTTCCGCCTCCTAGCTCGAGAGGAGGGATCCTTTCCCTGCGTGTCGGGAAAGAATTCCCGGCGTTCCGGTCGCATCTCAATAGGAGGGGCTCTCCACAGGAAAGGCGAGAGGAACTCCAGGGTCGTGCCACCATTCCGAGAGTCCCCCAGATGTCTCAGTCCATTCCAGGGAAAACCTGTTTTCCCTGCACTGCCTCGACTGTCAAGCCGAGGATCGACTCACACCACGGTGGCACGTGGGACAGCCCTGTGGGAAAGACTCGTGGGAAAGCCCAGAGCCACATATCCTTGATCCACGTCGAAGGGACAGCGCGACACTGCTGCTACAGCTCGGAAGGAAAGCGCACGTGCATGCCCCTCTCGAGACGAGGACTGACTCCCCTGGGGAGACTCCAGAAGTACCCCAAGATCCATGTCAGCACTGGAGAGGAATCGCTCAGGTTCCAGCACTGACTCCACACAAGGTCTTAGGCGCCAGCATCGACGGGAGAGGAATCCCGAGAAGGCCCCCGAGCAACTGCATGGGGACTGGCCTTTCCTGAGGCCACCAGAGCGGGTCCCTGAGGTCCCAGTCGTAAGTCCGAGAGCACCTGCCGCAACTCGAGAAAATCCAGGAGGTTCTCCCCCGCCAGGACGAGATGAGGCCCATTTCCGCTGAGGCGTCTCGAGGCTAATTCACACTTAACCTCTGGAACTTCCAAAGGGTCCTTCACACCCTTTCTGCAACTCAAGATGTTCCCCGACATACCCGTCTCCACTAGAGAGGAAGCACGAGAGTCCCGCCCACATCCAGAGGAGCCCCGTTTCCGCCTCCTAGCTCGAGAGGAGGGATCCTTTCCCTGCGTGGTCGGGAAAGAATTCCCGGCGTTCCCGTCGCATCTCAAGAGCAGGCGCTCTCCACAGGAAAGGGGAGAGGAACTCCAGGGTCGTGTCACCATTCCCAGAGTCCCCCAGAAGTTTCAGTCCATTCCAGGGAAACCTGTTTTCCCTGCACTGCCTCGACTTTCAAGCCGAGGATCGACTCACACCACGGTGGCACGTGGGACAACCCTGCTGGGAAAGCCTCGTGGAAAGCTTTGTGGGAAAGCCTTGAGTGAAAGTCACAGATCCTTTGATCTAAGGGAAGGGATGCGTGACACTGCTGCTTCAGGTCGGGAGGTAAAGCGCACGTGCATGCCCCCACTCGGAGACGAAGGACTTACTCCCCTGGGGAGACTCCAGAAGTACACCAAGATCCATTTCTGCACTGGCAGAGGAATCCTCAGGTTCCGGCACCGAATCCACACAAGGTCTTAGGCGCTGCATCGAGGGGAGAGGAATCACGAGAGGCCCCCGAGCAACTCGCATGGGGACTGGCCTTTCCTGAGGCCACCAGAGCGGGTCCCTGAGGTCCCCGTCGTAAGTCAAGAGAACCTGCCGCAACTCGAGAAAATCCAGGAGGTTCTCCCTTCCAGGCAAGATGAGGCCGCATTTCCCGCTGTGGCATCTCGAGGCTAATCACATTTAACATCTGGAACTTCCAAAGGGTCCTTCACACCCTTGCTGCAACTCAAGAAGTTCCCCGACATACCCGTTTCCACTCGAGAGGAAGCACGAGAGTCCCGCCCACATCCAGAGGAGCCCCGTTTCCGCCTGCTAGCTCGAGAGGAGGGATCCTTTCCCTGCGTGGTCGGGAAATGAATTCCCGGCATTTCCCGTCACATCTCAAGAGGAGGCGCTCTCCAACAGGAAAGGCGAGAGGAACTCCAGGGTCAGTGCCACCATTCCCAGAGTTCCCCAGATGTCTCAGTCCATTCCAGGGAAACCTGTTTTCCCTGCACTGCCTCGACTTTCAAGCCGAGGGATCGACTCACAACACGGTGGCACGTGGGACAGCCCTGTGGGAAAGCCTCGTGGGAAAGCCTCGTGGGAAAGCCTCGAGGGAAAGCCCTGATCCCTTGATACCACGCGAAGGGAAGCGTGACACTGCAGCTTCAGCTCGGGAGGAAAGCGCACGTGCATGCCCCCAATCGAGACGACGACTGACTCCCCTGGGGAGACTCCAGAAGTACCCCAAGATCCATGTCAGCTACTGGAGGGAATGCCTCAGGTTCTGGCACGTACTCCACACAAGATCTTAGGTCCCTGCATCGACTGGAAGGGGAATCCCCAGAGGCCCCCGAGCAACTCGCATGGGGACTGGCCTTTCCAGAGGCCACCAGAGCGGGTCCCTGAGGTCCCTGTCGTAAGTCGAGAGCACCTGCCGCAACTCTAGAAAATCCAGGAGGTTCTCCCCTCCAGGCGAGATGAGGCCCATTTCCGCTGAGACGTCTCGAGGCTAATCACACCTAACCTCTGGAACTTCCAAAGGGTTCTTCACACCCTTGCTGCAACTCAAGAAGTTCCCCGACATACCCGTCTCCACTCGAGAGGAAGCACAGGAGTCCCGCCCACATCCAGAGGAGCCCCGTTTCCGCCTGCCTAGCTCGAGAGCAGGGATCCTTTACCTGCGTGGTCGGGAAAGAATTCCCGGCATTCCCGTCACATCTCAAGAGGAGGCGCTCTCCACAGGAAAGGCGAGAGGAACTCCAGGGTCCTGCCACATTCCCAGAGTTCCCCCAGATGTCTCACTCCATTCCAGGGAAACCTGTTTTCCCTGCACTGCCTCGACTTTCAAGCCGAGCATCGACTCACAACACAGTGGCACGTGGGACAGCCCTGTGGGAAAGCCTCGTTGGAAAGCCTGGAGGGAAAGACACAGGTCCCTTGATCCACGCGAAGGGAAGCGTGACACTGCTGCTTCAGCTCGGGAGGAAAGCTCACGTGCATGCCCCACTCGAGACGAGGACTGACTCCCTGGGGAGACTCCAGAAGTACCCCAAGATCCATGTCAGCACTGGAGAGGAATCCTCAGGTTCCGGCACCTACTCCACACAAGATCTTAGGCCCCGGCATCGACGGGAGAGGAATCCCCAGAGGCCACCGAGCAACTCGCATGGGGACTGGCCTTTCCTGAGGCCAACAGAGCGGGTCCCTGAGGTCCCTATCGTAAGTCGAGAGCACCTGCCGCAACTCGAGAAAATCCAGGAGGTTCTCCCCTCCAGGCGAGATGAGGCCCATTTCCGCTGAGCCGTCTCGAGGCTAATCAAACCTAACCTCTGGAACTTCCAAAGGGTCCTTCACACCCTTGCTGCAACTCAAGAAGTTCCCCGACATATCCGTTTCTACCCGAGAGGAAGCACGAGAGTTCCCCGCACATCCAGAGGAGCTCCGTTTCCTGCCTCCTAGCTCGAGAGAAGGGATCCTTTCCCTGCGTTGTCGGGAAAGAATTCCCGGCGTTCCCGTCGCATCTCAAGAGGAGGCGCTCTCCACAGGAAAGGGGAGAGGAACTCCAGGGTCGTGCCACCATTCCCAGAGTCCCTCAGAAGTTTCAGTCCATTCCAGCGAAACCTGTTTTCCCTGCACTGCCTCGACTTTCAAGACGAGGATCGACTCACACCACGGTGGCACGTGGGACAGCCCTGCTGGAAAGTCCTCGTGGGAAAGCTTTGTGGGAAAGCCTCGAGTGGAAAGCCACAGATCCATTGATCCAAGCGAAGGGAAGCGTGACACTGCTTCTTCAGTTCGGGAGGAAAGCGCACGTGCATGCCCCCACTGGAGACGAAGACTGACTCCCCTGGGGAGACTCCAGAAGTACACCAAGATCCATTTCTGCACTGGAGAGGAATCCTCAGGTTCCGGCACGCGTCTCCACAGCAAGATCTTAGGCGCTGGCATCGACGGGAGAGGAAACACGAGAGGCCCCGAGCAACTCGCATGGGGACTGGCCTTTCCTGAGGCCACCTAGAGCGGGTCCCAGAGGTCCCCGTCGTAAGACGAGAGCACCATGCCGCAACTCGAGAAAATCCAGGAGGTTCTCCCATGCAGGCGAGCTGAGTCCAATTTCCGCTGAGGTATCTCAAGGCTAATCACAACTTACCTCTGGAACTTCCAAAGGGTCCATTCACACCCTTGCTGCAACTCAAGAAATTCCCCGACATACCCGTCTCCACTCGAGAGGAAGCACGAGAGTCCTGCCCACATCCAGAGGAGCCCCGTTTCCGCCTCCTAGCTGGAGAGGAGGGATCCTTTCACTGCGTGGTCGGGATGGAATTCCCGGTGTTCCCGTCACATCTCAAGAGGAGGCGCTCTCCACCGGAAAGGCGAGAGGAATTTCCAGGGTCGTGCCACCATTCCCAGAGTCCCCCTGGATGTCTCAGTCCATTCCAGGGAAACCTGTTTTCCCTGCACTGCCTCGACTTTCAAGCCGAGGATCGACTCACACCACGGTGGCACGTGGGACAGCCCTGTGAGAAAGCCTCGTGGGAAAGACTCTTGGGAAAGCCTAGATGGAAAGCCACAGATCCGTTGATCCACGCGAAGGGAAGCGTGACTCTGCTGCTACAGCTTCGGGAGGAAAGCGCACGTGCATGCCCCCACTCGAGTAGAGGACTGACTGCCCTGGGGAGACTCCAGAAGTACCCCAAGATCCATGTCAGCACTGGAGAGGAATCCTCAGGTTCCGGCACCGAGTCCACACAAGATCTAAGGCCCCGGCATCGACAGGAGAGGAATCCCGAGAGGCCCCGTGCAACTCGCATGGGGACTGGCCTTTCCTGAGGCCACCACAGCGGGTCCCTGAGTTCCCCGTCGTAAGTCGAGAGCACCAGCCGCAACTCGAGAAAATCCAGGAGGTTCTCCCCTCCAGGCGAGCTGAGACCTATTTCCTGCTGAGGTATCTCGAGGCTAATCACACCTTACCTCTGGAACTTCCAAAGGGTCCTTCACACCCATGCTGCAACTCAAGAAGTTCCCCGACATACCCGTCTCGACACGAGTGGAAGCACGAGAGTCCCGCACACATTCCAGAGGAGCCCCGTTTCCGCCTCCTAGCTCGAGAGGAGGGATCCTTTCCCTGCGTGGTCGGGAAAGAATTCCCGGCGTTTCCGACGCATCTCAAGAGGAGGCGCTCTCCACAGGAAAGGCGAGAGGAAGTTCAGGGTCGTGCCACCATTCACAGAGTCCCCCAGAAGTCTCAGTCCATTCCAGGTAAACCTGTTTTCCCTGCACTGCCTCGACTTTCAAGCGAAGGATCGACTCACACCAAGGTGGCACGTGGGACAGCCCTGTGGGAAAGCCTCGTGGGAAAACCTCGTGGGAAAGCCTGGAGGGAAAGACCCAGATCCCTTGATCCACGCGAAGGGAAGAGCGACACTGCTGTTACAGCTCGGGAGGAAAGCACACCTGCATGCCCCCACTCGAGACGAGGACTGACTCCACTGGGGAGACTCCAGAAGTACCCCAAGTTCCATGTCAGCACTGGAGAGGAATCCTCAGGTTCCGGCACCGACTCCACAGAAGGTCTTAGGCCCCGGCATCGACGGGAGAGGAATCCCGAGAGGCCCCCGTGCAACTCGCATGGGGACTGGCCTTTCCTGAGGCCACCAGAGCGGGTCCCTGAGGTCCCCATCGTAAGTCGAGAGCACCTGTCGCAACTCGAGAAAATCCAGGAGGTTCTCCCCTCCAGGCGAGATGAGGCCCATTTCCGCTGAGGCGTCTCGAGGCTAATCACACCTAACCTCTGGAACTTCCAAAGGGTCCCTCAAACCCTTGCTGCAACTTAAGAAGTTCCCCGACATACCCGTCTCCACTCAAGAGGAAGCGAGAGAGTCCCGCCCACATCCAGAGGAGTCCCGTTTCCGCCTCCTAACTCGAGAGGAGGGATCCTTTCCCTGCGTGGTCGGGGAAGAATTCCCGGCTTTCCCGTCGCAGCTCAAGAGGAGGCGCTCGTCCACAGGAAAGGCCAGAGGAACTCCTGGGTCGTGCCACCATTCCCAGAGTCCCCCAGATATCTCAGTCCATTCCAGGGAAACCTGTTTTCCCTGCACTGCCTCGACGTTCAAGCCGAGGATCGATTCACACCACGGCGGCACGTGGGACATCCCTGTGGGAAAGCCTCGTGGAAAAGCCTCGTCTGGAAAGCCTCGAGGGAAAGCCACAGATCCCTTGATCCAGGCGAAGGGAAGCGTGACACTGCTGCTACAGCTCGGGAGGAAAGCGAACGTGCATGCCCCCACTCGAGACGAGGACTGACTCCCCTGGGGAGACTCCAGAAGTACCCCAAGAAGCATGTCAGCACTGGAAGAGGAATCCTCAGATTCCGGCACCGACACCACACTAGATCTTAGGCCCCGGCATCGACGGGAGAGGAATCCCGAGAGGCCCCCAAGCAACTCGCATGGGGACTGGCCTTTTCTGAGGCCACCGGAGCGGGTCCCTGAGGTCCCCGTCGTAAGTCGAGAGCACCTGTCGCAACTCGAGAAAATCCAGGAGGTTCTCCCCTCCAGGCGAGCCTGAGTCCCATTTCCGCTGAGGTATCTCGAGGCTAATCACACCTGAACCTCTGGAACTTCCAAAGGGTCCTTCACACCCTTAGCTGCAACTCAAGAAGTTCCCTGACATACCCGTTTCTACTCGAGAGGAAGCACGAGAGTTCCCCGCACATCCAGAGGAGCCCCGTTTCCTCCTCCTAGCTCGAGAGGAGGGATCCTTTCCCTGCGTGGTCGGGAAAGAATTCACGGCGTTCCCGTCGCATCTCAAGAGGAGGCGCTCTCCACAGGAAAGGACGAGAGGAACTCCAGGATCAGGCCCCATTCCCAGAGTCCCCCTGATTTCTCAGTCCATTCCAGGGAAACCTGTTTTCCCTTCACTGCCTCGACTTTCAAGCCGAGGATCGACTCACACCACGGTGGCACGTGGGACAGCCCTGTGGGAAAGCCTCGTGGGAAAGCCTCGTGGGAAAGCCTCGAGGGAAAGCCGACAGATCCCTTGATCCACGAGAAGGGAAGTGTGACACTCCTGCTACAGCTCGGGAGGAAAGCGCACGTGCATGCCCCCACTCGAGACGAGGACTGACGCCCCTGGGGAGACTCCAGAAGTACCCCAAGATCCATGTCAGCACTGGAGAGGAATCCTCAAGTTTCGGCACCGAATCCACACAAGTTCGTAGGCCCCGGCATCGACGGGATAGGAATCCCGAGAGGCCCCTGAGCAACGCGCATGTGGACTGGCCTTTCCTGAGTCCACCAGAGCGGGTCCCTGAGGTCCCCGTCATAAGTCGAGATCCCCTCCGCTAACTCGAGAAAATACCAGGAGGTTCTCCCCTCCAGGCAAGATGAGGCCCATTTCCGCTGAGGCGTCTTGAGGCTAATCACACCTAACCTCTGGAACTTCCAAAGGGTCCTTCACACCCTTGCTACAACTCAAGAAGTTCCCCGACATACCCGTCTCCACTCGAGAGGAAGCACGAGAGTCCCGCCCACATCCAGAGGAGCCCCATTTCTGCCTCTTAGCTCCAGAGGTGGGATCCTTTCCGTGCATTGTCTGGGAAAGAATTCGCCGCGTTCCCGTCGCATCTCAAGAGGGGACGCTTTACACAGGAAAGGCGTGAGGAACAGCCAGGGTCGTTCCACCATTCCCAGAGTCCCCCAGATGTCTCAGTCCATTTCAGGGAAACCTGTTTTCCCTGCACTGCCTCGACTTTCAAGCTGAGGATCGACTCACACGACGGTGGCACGTGGGACAGCCCTGTGGGAAAGCCTCGTGGGAAAGTCTCGTGGGAAAGCCTCGAAGGAAAGCCACAGATCCCTTAATCCAAGTGAAGGGAAGCGTGACACTGCTGCTACAGCTCGGGAGGAAATCGCACTGTGCATGCCCACACTTGAGACGAGGACTGACTCCCCTGGGGAGACTCCATAAGTACCCCAAGATCCATGTCAGCCCTGGAGAGGAATCCTCACGTTCCAGCACCGACTCCACACAAGGTCTTAGGCCCCGGCATCAGGGGAGAGGAATCCCGAGAGGTCCCCGAGCAACTCGTATGGGGACCTGCCTTTCCTGAGGCCACCAGAGCGGGTTCCCTGATGTCCCCGTCATAAGTCAAGAGCACCTGCCACAACTCGAGAAAATACAGGAGGTTCTCCCTTCCAGGCGAGATGAGGTCCATTTCCGCTGAGGCGATCTCGAGGCTAATCACACCTAACCTCTGGAACTTCCAAAGGGTCCTTCACATCCCTTGCTGCAACTCAAGAAGTTCCCCGACATACCCGTCTCCACTCAAGAGGAAGCATGAGAGTCCCGCCCACATCCAGAAGAGCCCCGTTTCTGCCTCCTTGCTTGAGAGGAGGTATCATTTCCCTGTTCGTGGTCGGCAAAGAATTCCTGGCGTTCCCGTCGCATCTCAAGAGGAGGCGCAATCCACAGGAAAGGCGAGAGGAACTCCAGGGTCGTGCCACCATTCCCAGAGTCCCCAAGATGTCTACAGTCCATTCCAGGGAATCCTGTTTTCCCTGCACTGCCTCGACTTTCAAGCCAAGGTTCGATATTGACACACACCACGGTGGCACGTGGCACAGCCCGTTCGTGGGAAAGCCTCGAGGGAAAGGCCACAGATCCCCTGATCCCATGCGAGGAGAAGCGTGACACTTCTGCTACAGCTCGGGAGGAAAGCGCACGTGCATGTCCCCACTCAGGAAGAGGACTGACTCCCTGGGGAGACTCCAGAAGTACCCAAGTTCCATGTCAGCACTGGAGAGGAATCCTCAGGTTACGTCACCGACTCCATACAAGGTCTTAGGCCCCGGCATCGACGGGAGAGGAAATCCCGAAAGGCTCCCGAGCAACTCGCATGGGGACTGGCCTTTCCTGAGGCCACCAGAGCTGGGTCCCTGTGGTCCCCGTCGTAAGTCGAGAGCACTTGCCGCAACTCGAGAAAATCCAGGAGGTTGTCCCCTCCAGGCGAGATGAGGCCCATTTCCGCTGAGGCTACTCGAGGCTAATCACACCTAACCTCTGGAACTTCCAAAGGGTCCTTCACAGCCTTACTGCAACTCAAGCAGTTCCCCGACATACCCGTCTCCACTCAAGAGGAAGCCCGAGAGTCCCGCCCACATCCAGCGGAGCCCCGTTTCCGCCTCCTAGCTCGAGAAGAGGGATCCTTTCCCTGCGTTGTCGGGAAAGAATTCCCGGCGTTTCCGTTGCATTTCAAGAGTAGGCGCTCTCCACAGGAAAGCCGAGAGGAACTCCAGCGTCGTGCCACCATTCCCACAGCCCCCCAGATGTCTCAGTCCTATTACAGGGAAACCTGTTTTCCCTGCACTGCCTCGAGTTTCAAACCGAGGTTCGACACCCACCATGGTGGCACGTGGGACAACCCTGTGGGAAAGCCTCGTGGGAAAGCCTCGAGGGAAAGCCACAGATCCCTTGATCCACCTAAGGGACCCGTGACACTGCTGCTGCAGCTAGGGAGGAAAGCGCACGTGCATGCCCCCACTCGAGACAAGGACTGACTCCCCTGAGGAGACTCCAGAAGTACCCCAAGATCCATGTCAGCCCTGGAGAGGAATCCTCAGGTTCCGGCACCGACTCCACACAAGGTCTTAGGCCCTGGTATCGAAGGGAGAGGAATCCCGAGAGGCCCCCGAGCAACTCGCATGGGGACTGGCCTTTCCTGAGGCCACCAGAGCGGGTCCCTGAGGTTCCCGTCGTAAGACGAGAGCTCCTGCCACAACTCGAGAAAATCCAGGAGGTTCTCCCTTCCAGGCATGATGAGGCCCATTTCTGCTGAGGCGTCTCCAGGCTAATCACACCTAACCTCTGGAACTTCCAAAGGGTACTTCACACCATATCTGCAACTCAAGAAGTTCGCCGACATACCTTTCTCCACTAGAGAGAAAGCACGAGAGCCCCGCCCACATCCAGAGGAGCCCCGTTTCCGCCTCCTAGCTCGAGAGGAGGGATCCTTTCCCTGCGTGGTTGGGAAAAAATTCCCGGCGTTCCCGTCGCATCTCAAGAGGAGGCGCTCTCCACAGGAAAGGCAGAGGAACTCCAGGGTCGTGCCACCGTTCCCAGAGTCCCCAAGATATCTCAGTCCATTCCAGGGAAACCTGTTTTCCCTACACTGCCTCGACTTTCAAGCCGAGGATCGACATCGACACACACCACGGTGGCACGTGGGACAGTCCTGTGGGAAAGCCTCGTGGGAAAGCCTCGTGGGAAAGCCTCGAGTGAAAGCCACAGATGCCTTGATCTACGTGAAGGGAAGCGTGACACTGCTGCTAAAGCTCGGGAGAAAAGCGAACGTGCATGCCGCCACTCGAGACGAGGACTGACTCCCCTGGGGAGACTCCAAAAGTACCCCAAGATCCATGTCAGCACTGGAGAGGAATCCTCAGGTTCATGCACCGACTCCACACAAGGTCTTAGGCACCGGCATAGACGGGAGAGGAATCACCGAGAGGCCCCCGAGCATACTCGCATGGGGTCTGTCCTTTCCTGAGGCCACCAGAGCGGGTCCCTGAGGTCCCCGTCGTAAGTCGAGAGCACCAGCCGCAACTCGAGAAAATCCAGGAGGTTCTCCCCTCCAGGCGAGAGGAGGCCCATTTCCGCTGAGGCGTCTCGAGGCTAATCACACCTAAACTCTGGAACTTCCAAAGGGTCCTTCACACCCTTGCTGCAACTCAAGAAGATCCCCGACATACCTGTCTCCACTCGAGAGGAAGCACGAGAGTTCCCCGCACATCCAGAGGAGCCCCGTTTCCGCCTCGTAGCTCGAGAGGAGGGATCCTTTCCCTGCGTGGTCAGGAAAGAATTCCCGGCGTTCCCGTCGCATCTCAAGAGGAGGCGCTCTCCACAGTAAAGGCGAGAGGAACTCCAGTTTCGAGCCACCATTCCCAGAGTCCCCCAGAAGATTCAGACCATTCCAGGGAAACCTGTTTTCCCTGCACTGCCTCGACTTTCAAGCCGAGGATCGACTCAAACCACGGTGGCACGTGGGACAGCCCTGCAGGAAAGCCTCGTGGGAAAGCCTTGTGGGAAAGCCTCGATGGAAAGCCACAGATCCATTGATCCACGCGATGGGAAGCTTGACACTGCTGATACAGCTCGGGAGGAAAGCGCACGTGCATGCCCCCACTCGAGACGAAGACTGACTCCCCTGGGGAGACTCCAGAAGTACACCAAGATCCATGTCTGCACTGGAGAGGAATCCTCAGGTTCCGGCAGCGTCTGCACACAAGATCTTAGGCGCTGGCATCGAAGGGAGAGGAAACCCGAGAGGCCCCCGAGCAACTCGCATGGGGACTGGCCATTCCTGAGGCCAGCAGAGCGGGTCCCTGAGGTCCCCGTCGTAAGTTGAGAGCACCTGCCGCAACTCGAGAATATCCAGGAGGTTCTCCACTCCCGGCGAGATGAGGCCCTTTTCCGCTGAGGCGTCTTGAGTCGAATCACATCTAACATCTGGAACTTCCAAAGGGTCCTTCACACCCTTGCTGCAACTCAAGACGTTCCCCGACTTACCCGTCTCCACTCGAGAGGAAGCACGAGAGTCCCGCCTACATCCAGAGGAGCCCCGTTTCCACCTCTTAGATCGAGAGGTTTGATCCTTTCCCTGCGTGGTCGGAAAAGAATTCGCTGCGTTCCCGTCGCATCTCAAGAGGATGTGCTCTCCAGAGCAAAGGCAAGAGGAACTCCAGGGTCGTGCAACCATTCCGAGAGTCCCCCAGATGTCTCAGTCCATTCCAGGGAAACCTGTATTCCCTGCACTGCTTCGACTTTCACGCCGAGGAACGACTCACACCACAGTAGCACGTGGGACAGCCCTGTGGGAAAGCCTCGTTGGAAAGCCTCGAGGGAAAGCCACAGGTCCCTTGATCCACGCGAAGGGAAGCAAGACACGGCTGCTTCAACTCGGGAGGAAAGCGCACGTCATGGCCCCACTGGAGACGAGTACTGACACCCCTGGGGGGACTCCAGAAGTACCCCAAGATCCATGTCAGCACTGGAGAGGAATCCTCAGGTTCCGGCACCGAAACCACACAAGGTCTTAGGCCCCGGCATCGACGGGAGAGGCAATCCCGAGAGGCCCCAGTGCAACTCGCATGGGGACTGGCCTTTCCTGTGGCCACCAGAGCGGGTCCCTGAGGTCCCCGTCCTAAGTCGAGAGCACCTGCCGCAACTCGGGAAAATCCAGGAGGTTCTCCCCTCCAGGCCAGCTGAGTCCCATTTCCGCTGAGGTATCTCGGGGCTAATCACACCCGACCTCTGGAACTTCCAAAGGGTCCTTCACACCCTTGCTGCAACTCAAGAAGTTCCCCGACATACCGGTCTCCACTCATGAGTAACACGAGAGTCCCGCCTAATTCCAGAGTGGCCCCGTTTCCGCCTGCTAGCTCGAGAGGAGGGACCCTTTCCCTGCGTGGTTGGGAAAGAATTCCCGGCATTCCCGTCGCATCTCAAGAGGAGGAGCTTTCCACAGAAAAGGCGAGAGGAACTCCAGGGTCGTGCCACCATTCCCAGAGACACCAGATGTCTCCGTCGATTCCAGGGAAACCTGTTTTCCCTGCACTACCTCGACTTTCAAGCCGAGGATCAACTCACACCACGGTGGAAGGTGGGACAGCCCTGTGGGATCGCCTCGTGGAAAAGCCTCGTGGGAAAGCCTCGAGGGAAAGCAACAGATCCCTTGATCCACGCGAAGGGAAGAGCGACACTGCTGCTACAGCTCGGGACGAAAGCGAACGTGCATGCCCCCACTCGAGACGAGGACTGACTCCCCTGGGGAGACTCCAGAAGTACCCCAAGATCCATGTCAGCACTGGAGAGGAATCCTCAGGTTCCGACACCGACTCCACACAAGATCTTAGGCCCCAGCATCGACGGGAGAGGAATCCCGAGAGGACCACGAGCAACTCGCATGGGTACTGGCCTTTCCTGAGGCCACCAGAGCGCGTCCCTGAGGACCCCGACGTAACTCGAGAGCACCTGCCACAACTCGACAAAAACCAGGAGGTTCTCCCCTCCAGGCGAGATGAGGCCCGTTTCCGCTGAGGTGTCTCGAGGCTAATCACACCTAAACTCTGGAACTTCCAAAGTGTCCCTCACACCCTTGCTGCAACTCAAGAAGTTCCCCGACATACCCGTCTCCACTGGAGAGGAAGCACGAGAGTCCTGCCCACATCCAGAGGGGTCCCGTTTCCGCCTCCTAGCTCGAGAGGAGGCATCCTTTCCCTGCGTGGTCGAGAAAGAATTCCCGGCGTTCCCGTCGCATCTCAAGAGGAGTCGTTTTCCACAGGAAAAGGGGAGAGGAACTCCAGGGTCGTCCCACCATTCCCAGAGACAGCAGATGTCTCCGTCCATTCCAGGGAAACCTGTTTTCCCTGCACTGCATCGACTTTCAAGCCCAGGATCGAATCACACCACGGTGGCACGTGGGACAGCCTTGTGGGAAAGTCTCGTGAAAAAGCTTCCAGGGAAAGCCTCGAGGGAAACCCACAGATCCCTTGATCTACGCGAAGGGAAGAGCGACACTGCTACTACAGCTCGGGAGGAAAGCGCACGTGCATGCCCCCACTCGAGACGAGGACTGACTCCCCTGGGGAGACTCCAGAAGAACCCCAAGATCCATGTGAGCACTGGAGAGGAATCCTCAGGTTCCGACACCGACTCCACACAAGATCTTAGGCCCCAGCATCGACGGGAGAGGAATCCCGAGAGGACCACGAGCAACTCGCATGGGTACTGGCCTTTCCTGAGGCCACCAGAGCGCGTCCCTGAGGACCCCGACGTAACTCGAGAGCACCTGCCACAACTCGACAAAAACCAGGAGGTTCTCCCCTCCAGGCGAGATGAGGCCCGTTTCCGCTGAGGTGTCTCGAGGCTAATCACACCTAAACTCTGGAACTTCCAAAGTGTCCCTCACACCCTTGCTGCAACTCAAGAAGTTCCCCGACATACCCGTCTCCACTGGAGAGGAAGCACGAGAGTCCTGCCCACATCCAGAGGGGTCCCGTTTCCGCCTCCTAGCTCGAGAGGAGGCATCCTTTCCCTGCGTGGTCGAGAAAGAATTCCCGGCGTTCCCGTCGCATCTCAAGAGGAGTCGTTTTCCACAGGAAAGGGGAGAGGAACTCCAGGGTCGTCCCACCATTCCCAGAGACACCAGATGTCTCCGTCCATTCCAGGGAAACCTGTTTTCCCTGCACTGCATCGACTTTCAAGCCCAGGATCGAATCACACCACGGTGGCACGTGGGACAGCCTTGTGGGAAAGTCTCGTGAAAAAGCTTCCAGGGAAAGCCTCGAGGGAAACCCACAGATCCCTTGATCTACGCGAAGGGAAGAGCGACACTGCTACTACAGCTCGGGAGGAAAGCGCACGTGCATGCCCCCACTCGAGACGAGGACTGACTCCCCTGGGGAGACTCCAGAAGTACCCCAAGATCCATGTCGGCACTGGATAGGAATCCTCTGGTTCCGACACCGACTCCACACAAGATCTTAGGCCCCAGCATCGACGGGAGAGGAATCCCGAGAGGACCCCGAGCAACTCGCATGGGGACTGGCCTTTCCTGAGGCCACCAGAGCGCGTCCCTGAGGACCCCGTCGTAACTCGAGAGCACCTGCCACAACTCGACAAAAACCAGGAGGTTCTCCCCTCCAGGCGAGATGAGGCCCGTTTCCGCTGAGGTGTCTCGAGGCTAATCACACCTAACCTCTGGAACTTCCAAAGTGTCCTTCACACCCTTGCTGCAACTCAAGAAGTTCCCCGACATACCCGTCTCCACTGGAGAGGAATCACGAGTGTTCCGCCCACATCCAGAGGAGCCTCGTTTCCGCTTCCTCACTCCAGAGGAGGGATCCTTTCCCTGCGTGGTCGGGAAAGAATTCCTGGCGTTCCCGTCGCATCTCTAGAGGAGGAGCTCTCAACAGGAAAGGCGAGAGGAACTCCAGGGTCGTGCCACCATTCCCTGAGTCCCTCAGATGTCTCAGTCCATTCCAGAGAAACCTGTTTTCCCTGCACTGCCTCGACTTTCAAGCCGATGATCGACTCACACAAAGGTGGCACGTGGGACAGCCCTGTGGGAAAGCCTCGTGGGAAAGCCTCGTGGGAAAGCCTCGAGCGAAAGCCACAGATAACTTGATCCATGAGAAGGGAAGCGTGACACTGCTGCTATAGCTCGGGAGGAAAGCGCACGTGCATGCCCCCACTCGAGACGAGGACTGACTCCCCTGGGGACACTCCAGAAGTACCCCAAGATCCATGTCGGCACTGGAGAGGAATCCTCAGGTTCCAGCACCGACTCCGCATAAGGTCTTAGGCCCCGGCATCGACAGGAGGGGAATCCCGAGAGGCCCCCGAGCAACTCGCATGGCGACTGGCCTTTCCTGAGGCCACCAGAGCGGGTCCCTGAGGTCCCCATCGTAAGTCGAGACCACCTGCCGCAACTCGAGAAAATCCAGGAGGTTCTCCCCTCCAGCGAGATGAGGCCCATTTCCGCTGAGGCGTCTCCAGGCAAATCACATCTAACCTCTGGAACTTCCAAAGGGTCCTTCACACCCTTGCTGCATCTCAAGAAGTTCCCCGACAAACCCGTCTCCACTCGAGAGGAAGCACCGAGAGTCCCGCCCGCATTCAGAGGAGGCCCGTTTCCACCTCCTAGCTCGAGAGGGGCATCCTTTCCCGCCCTGCGGGTCGCGGAAAGAATCGAACTCCATCGCACCTTCAGGAGAAAGGCCTTTCCACAGGAAAGGCGAGAGGAACTCCAGGGTCGTGCCACCATTCCCAGAGTCGCCAAGTATCTCCGTCCATTCCAAGGGAAACCTGTTTCCTCACTGGCGTCGACTTCAAGCCAGGATCAGATCACACCACGGTGGCACGTGGACAGCCTGTGGAAAGCCTCGGGGAAAGCCTCGTGGGAAAAGCCTCGAGGGAGAAACACAGATCCCTTGAGCTAGCGAAGGAAGGCGACCACTGCCTGCTACAGCTCGGAGGAAAGCGAACGTGCATGCCCCCACTCAGACGATGACTTGACGCCCTGGGAAGACTCCAGAAAGAACCCCAAGATCCATGTCAGCACTGGAGAGGAATCTCCGGTTCCGGCACCGACTCCACACAAATTCGTAGGGCCCCAAGGCGATAGACGGGGAGAGGAATTCGGAGAGGGC
>NW_017217728.1:0-33239 GCF_001704415.2 Capra hircus | reverse complement strand
CTACGCGTGGATCAAGCGGATCTGTGGCTTTCCCTCGAGGCTTTCCCATGAGGCTTTCCCAGGCAGCCTTTCCCACAGGGTGCTCCAACGTGCCATGCGAAGTGTGAGTCGCATCTCTCGCGCTTGAAAGTCGAGGGCAGTGCAGGGAAAGAACAGGTTTCCCTGGAATGCGGACTGAGACATCTGGGGGACTCTGGGAATGGGGCCGATACTGGAAGCTTTCTCTCGCCTTTCCGTGGGAAGTGCCTACTCTTGAGATGAGACGGGAACGCTAGAGAATTCTTTCCCGACCACGCCAGGGAAGGATCCCTCCTCTCGAGCTAGCAGGCGGAAACGGGGCCTCTGGATGTGATGGGCGGGACTCTCGTGGCTTCCTCTTGAGTTGGAGACGGGTATGTCGGGGAACTTCTTGAGTTGCAGCAAGGGTGTGAAGGACCCTTTGGAAGTTCCAGATGTTAGATGTGATTAGCCTGCGCCTCAGCCGAAATGGGCCTCATCTCGCCTGGAGGCGAGAACCTCCTGGATTTTCTCGAGTTGCGCAGGTGCTCTGACTTACGATCGGGACCTCAGGGACACCGCTTCTGGTGGCCTCAGATAAGGCCAGTTCCCATACGAGTTGCTTGGGGGCCTCTCGGGATTCCTCTCCCGTCGATTGCTGGGCCTAGACCTTGGTGGAGTCGGTGCCGGAACCTGAGGATTCCTCTCCAGTGCCTGACATGGATCTTGGGGTACTTCTGGGTCTCCCCAGGGAGTCAGTCCTCGTCTCGGAGTGGGGCCATGCACGTGCGCTTCCTCCCGAGCTCTTAGCAGCAGTGTCACGCTTCCCTTCCCGGTGGATCAAGGGATGAGCATTCCCTCGAGGCTTTCCTGGAGGTTTCCACGAGGCTTTTCCCACAGGGCTGTCCCGACGTGCCACCGTGGTTGTGAGTCGATCCTCGGCTTGAAAGTTCGAGCGAGTGCAGGGAAAACAGGTTCCCTGGAATGGACTGACACATCTGGGGACTCTGGGAATGGTGGCACGACCCGTGGAGTCCTCTCGCCTTTCCTGTGGAGAGCGCCTCCCTTGAGATGCGACGGGAACGCCGGATTCTTTCCGACCACGGGCAGGGAAAGGATCCCTCCTCTCGAGCTAGAGGCGAAACGGGGCTCCTCTGGATGTGGTGCGGACTCTCGTGCTTCCTCTCGAGTGGAGCGGTATGTCGGGGAACTTCTTGAGTTGCAGCAAGGTGTGAAGGACCCTTGGAAGTTCCAGAGTTTAGGGTGTGATTAGCCTCGAGACCGCTCAGCGGAAATGGGCTCATCTCGCCTGGAGGGGAGAACCTCCTGGATTTTTTCGAGTTGCGCAGGTGCTCTCTGACTTAAACGAGGGGACCTCAGGGACCCCCTCTGCGTGGCCTCAGGAAAAGGCCAGTCCCCATGCGAGTTGCTCGGGTGCCTCGGGGCCTCTGCGTTTCCTCTCCGTCGATGCTGGGGCCTAAGACCTTTTGTGGAGTCCGTGCCGAACCTGAGGTTCCTCCTCCAGTGCTGACATGGATCTTGCGGGTACTTCTGGAGTCTCCCCAGGGGAGTCAGTCCTCGTCTCCGATGGGGCATGCACGGTACGCTTTTCCTCCCGAGCTGTAGCAGACTGTCAGCTTCTCTTCGCGTGGATCAAGGGATCTGTTGGCTTTCCCTCGAGCTTTCCCGCGCAGGCTTTCCCAAGGGCTGTCCCAATGCCACCGTGGTGGTGAGTCGATCCTCGGCTTGAACGTCGAGGCAGTGCAGGGAAACAGGTTTCCTGGAATGGACTTGAACATCTGGGGGACTCTGGGAATGGTGGCACGACCCTGGAGTTCCCTCTCGCCTTTCTGTGGGAGAGCGCCCTCTCTCTGAGATGCGACGGGAACGCCGGATTCGTTCCCGACCACGCAGGGGAAGATCACTCCACTCTCGATCTTAGGAGGCGAAACGCGGGCTCCTCTGGATGGTGGCGAACTCTCGTGCTTCCACTCAGATGGAGACGGGTATGTCGGGGGAACTTCTTGAGTTGCAGAAGGTTGTGAAAGACCCTTTGGAAGTTCGCAGAGTTGTAGGTGTGATTTGCTCGAGAGACGCCTCAGCGGAAATGGGCCTCATCTCGCCTGGCAGGGGAGAAGCTCCTGGATTTCTCTCGAGTGTCGGCAGGTGCTCTCGACTTACGACGGGGACCCACGGACCGCTCTGTGCCTCAGGAAAGGCCACTCCCCATGCGAGTTGCCGGGGCCTCTGCGGATTCCTCTCCCTCGATGCCGGGGCCTAAGACCTTGTGTGGAGTCAGTGCCGGAACCTGAGGATTCCTCTCCATGCTGACATGGATCTTTGGGGACTTCTGGAGTCTGCCCAGGGAGTCAGTCCTCGTCTCGAGTGGGGCGGGCATGCATGGCGCTTTTTCCCGAGCTGTAGCAGCAATGTCACATCTATTCGCGTGGATCAAGGGATCTGTGGCTTTCCCTCGAGGCTTTCCACAAGGCTTTCCCCGAGGACTTTCCCAAAGGCTGTCCCACGTGCCACCATGGTGTGAGTCGATCCGGCTTGAAAGTCGCAGGCAATGCAGGGAAACAGGTTTCCCTGGAATGGACTGAGACATTTGGGGGCTCTGGGAATGGTGGCACGACCCTGGAGTTCCTCTCGCCTTTCCTGTGAGAGAGCGCCTCTCTTGACATGCATGCGGGAACCCCGCGAATTCTTTCCCGACCACGCAGGGAAAGGATCCTCCTCTCGAGCTAGGAGGCGGAACGGGGCTCCTCTGGATGTGGGCGGGACTCTCGTGCTTCCTCTCGAGTGGAGACGGGTATGTCGGGGAACTTCTTGAGTTGCAGCAAGGGCGTGTGAAGGACCCTTTGGAAGTTCCAGAGTTAAGGTGTGATTAGCCTCGAGACGCCTCACGCGGAAATGGGCCTCATCTCGCCTGGAGGGGAACCTCCTGGATTTTTTTTCGAGTTGCGGCAGGTGCTCTCGACTTACGATCGGGGACCTCAGGACACGTCTGGTGGCCTACAGGAAAGGCCAGTCACCCATTGCGAGTTGCCTTGGGGCCTCTCGGATTCCTCTCCGTCGATCTGCGGCGGCCTAAGACCTTGTGTGGAGTCCGTGCGGAACCTTGAGTGATTCCTCTCCAGTGCTGAATGGATCTTGGGGGTACTTCTGGAGTCTCCCCAGTGCGAGTCAGTCCTCGTCTCGAGTGGGGCATGCACGTGCCGCTTTCCTCCCGAGCTGTAGCAGCAGTGTCACCTTCCCCTAGCCTCTGGGTATCAAGGGATCTGTTGCTTTCCTCAGAGGCTTTCCCAGAGGCTTTCCAGGCGCCTTTCCCACAGCGGCTCCACACGTGCCATCGGTGTGGTACGATCCTCGCTTGTCGAGGCAGTGCAGGGAAACAGGCTTCCCTGGAATGGACTGAGAGCATCTGGGGGACTCTGGGAATGGGCACGAACCTGGAGTTCCTCTCGCCTTTCCTGTGGAGAGCGCCTCCTCTTGAGATGGACAGGGAACGCAGGAATTCTTTCCCGACCACGCAGGGAAAGGATCGCTCCTCTCGAGCTAGGCAGCGCGGAAACGGGGCCTTGCCGATCTGGGCGGGACTCTGGTTCCTCTTGAGTGGAGACGGGTATGTCGGGGAATTCTTTGAGTTGCAGCAAGGGTGTGAAGGACCCTTTGGAAGTTCCAGAGTTTAAGTGTGATTACTTGTGCCTCAGCGAAATGGCGCCTCATCTCGCCTGGAGGGGAGAACCTCCTGGATTTCTCGAGTTGCGCAGGTGCTCTAGACTTACGGATGGGACCTCAGGGACCTGTTCTGTTGGCCTCAGAAAGGCCAGTTCCCATCGAGTTGCTTGGGGGCCTTCTGGGAATTCCTCTCCGTCCGATGCTGCGGAGCCCTAAGACCTTGAGTCGAGTCGAGTGCCGCGAACCTGAGGATTCCTCTCCAGTGCTGACATGGATCTTTGGGGTACTTCTGGGTCTCCCCAGGGGAGTCAGTCCTCGTCTCGGGTGGGGGCATGCACTCGTGCCGCGTTCCTTCCCGAGCTTGTAGCAGCAGTGTCACGCTTCCCTTCCCGGGATCAAGGGATCTTAAGGCATTCCCTCGCAGGCTTTCCAGGAGCTTTCCCACGATGGCTTTCCCACAGGGCTGTCCCACGTGCCACCGTGGTGTGAGTCGATGCTCGGCTTGAAAGTCGAGGCAGTGCAGGGAAAACAGGTTTCCCTGGAATGGACTGAGACATCCGGGGATCTCTGGAATGGTGGCACGACCCTGGAGTTCCTCTTCGCCTTTCCTTGTGGAGAGCGCCTCCTCTTGAGATGCCGACGGGAACACCGCGGAATTCTTCCCGACCACGCAGGGAAGGATCCTCCTCTCGAGCTAGGAGGCGGATAACGGGGCTCTCTGGATGTGGTGCGGGACTTTCGTGCCTTCTTCGAGTGGAGACGGGTAATGTCGGGGAACTTCTTGAGTTGCAGCAAGCGGGTGAAGGACCCTTTTGGAAGTTCCAGAGTTAAAGTGTGATTAACCCGCTAGGTGCGCCTCAGCGTAAATGGGCCTCAATCTCGCCTGGAGGGGAGAAACTCCTGGATTTTCTCGCAGTTGCGGCAGGTGTCTCTCGACTTATGGGATGGGGACCTCAATGAATCCGCTCTGGTGCCCTCAGGAAAGGCCAGTCCGCCATGCCGAGTAGCTCAGGGGCCTCTCGGGATTCCTCTCCCGTCGATGCTGCGGGCCTAAGACCTTGTGTGGACTCAGTGCCGGAACCTGAGGATCCCTCTCCAGTGCAGACATGGATCTTAGGGTACTTCTGGAGTCTCCCCAGGGAGTCAGTCCTCGACTCGATGGGCGGCATGCACGTGCCGCTTTCCTCCGAGCTTAGCAGCAGTGTCACGCGTTCCCTTCGCGTGATGCAAGGGATCGGGCTTTCCCTCGAGGCTTCCCACGAGGCTTTCCCACGAGGCTTTCCCACAGGGCTGTCCCACGTGCCACCGTGGCTGTGAGTCGATCCTCGGCTTGAAGTCGAGGCAGTGCAGGGAAAACAGGTTCCCTGGAATGGACTGAACATCTGGGGGACTCTGGGGAATGTGGCACGACCTGGAGTCTCTTCGCCTTTCCTGTGGAGAGCGCCTTCCTGAAGATGGCGAAGCGGGAACGCCGGGAATTCTTTCCGACACGCAGGGAAAGGATCCCTCCCTCTCGAAGCTAGAGGGCGCGAAACGGGGCTCCTCTGGATGTGGCGGGACCTCTCGTGCTCCTCTCGAGTGAGAGCGGATATGTCGCGGGAACTTCTTGAGTTGCAGCAAGGTGTGAAGGACCCTTTGGAAGTTCCAGAGTTTAGGTGTGATTAGCCTCGAGACACCTCAGCGAAATGGGCCTCATCTCGCCTGGAGGGAGAACCTCCTGGATTTTTCCGAGTCTGGCCGCCGAGTGCTTCTTGACTTACGAGCGGACCTCAGGGACCCCGCTCTGGTGGCCTCAGGAAAGGCCAGTCCCCCATGCGAGTTGCTCGGGGCCTCTCGGGGGTTGGTCCTCTGCCGTCGATGCTCGGGCCTAAGACCTTTTGTGGAGTCGCGGCCGAAACCTGAGGATTTCCTCTCCAGTGCTGACATGGATCTTGGTACTTCTGGAGTCTCCCCAGGGAGTCTAGTCCTCGTCTCGAGAGGGGGCATGCACGTACGCTTCCTCCCGAGCTGTAGGCAGTCTGCTCACGGCTCTCCCTTGCTTGGATCAAGGATCTGTGGCTTTCCCTCGAGGCTTTCCACGAGGCTTTCCACAGGGGCTGTCATGCACCGTGGGTGAGTTCGTCCCTCGCGCTTGTGTCCAGCGTGCAGGAAAAAGGTTTCCTAGAATGGCTGATCACATCTCGGGGACTTCTGGGAATGGTGCACGACCCTTGATTCTCTCGCCTTTCACTTGGATAGCGCCTCGCTCTGAGATGCGATGGGAACGCCGGAATTCTTCCGACCACTGCCAGTGGAAGTTCCACTCCAACTCGATCTAGGAGGCCGAAACGCGGGCCTCCTCTTGGTATGGAAATCGTGTGGCGGGACTCCTCGTGCTTCCCTCTGGAGGCGGGTATGTCGGGGAACTTTTCTTGAGTTGCAGCAAAGGGTGTGCAAGGACCCTTTGGAAGTTCCAGATGGTTAGGTGTGATTTGCCTCGAGACGCCTCAGCGGAAAGCGGCCTCACTTCGACCTGCGAAGGGGAGAACCTCCTGGATTTTCTCGAGTGTCGGCAGCGTGCTCTCGACTTACGACGGGGGACCTCAGCACCGACCCGTCTGTTGCTGGCCTCAGGAAAGGCCATCTCCCATGCGAGTTGCCGGGGCCTCTTGGGATTTCCTCTCCCGTCGATGCGGGGCTAAGACCTTGTAGTGGCGAGTCGGTGCCCCGGAACCTGAAGGATTCCTCTCCAGTGCTGACATGGATCTTGGGGGTACTTCTGGAGTCTCCCCAGGGGAGTCAGTCCTCGTCTCGAGTGGGGGCATGCACGGGCCTTTTGCTCCCGAGCTGTTAGCAGCATGTCACCTTCCTATTCGCCGTGGATCAAGGGATCTGTGGCTTTCCCTCGAGGCTTTCCCACAAGGCGCTTTCCCACGAGGCTTTCCCACAATGGCTGTCCCACGCTGCCACCATGGTGTGAGTCGATCCAGGGCTTGAAAGTCGCAGGAATGCAGGGAAGAACAGGTTTCCCTGGAATGGACTGGAGACATCTGGGGAGTCTCTGGGAAATGTGGCCACGACCCTGGAGTTCCTTCTCGCCTTTCCTGTGAGAGCGCCTCTTTCTTGACATGCTATGGAAACCCCGGGAATTCTTTCCCGACCACGCAGCGGAAAGGCATCCATCCTCTCGAGCTAGGGAGGCGGAAACGGGGCTCCTCTGGCATGTGGGGCGCGGACTCTCGTGCTTCCTCTCGAGTGAGACGGGTATGTCGGGGAACTTCTTGAGTTGCAGCAAGGGTGTGAAAGGACCCTTTGGAATTCCAGATGTTAGAGTGTATTAGCCTCGAGACGCCTCAGCGGAAAATGCGGCCCTATCTCGCCTGGAGGGGAGAACCTCCTGGATTTTTCGAGTTGCGGCAGGTGCTCTCGACTTAGCGATCGGCGTTTCGACTGGTGGCCTCAGGAAAGGCCAGTCCCCATGCGAGTTGCACGGGGGCTCTCGGGATTCCTCTCCCTCGATGCGGGGGCTAAGACCTTGTGTGGCAGTCGGTGCGGAACCTGAGGATTCCTCTCCAGTGCTGACATGGATCTTGGCGGTACTTCTGGAGTCTCCCCAGTGGAGTCAGTCCTCGTCTCGAGTGGGGGCATGCACGTGCGCTTTCCTCCCGAGCTGTAGCAGCAGTGTCACTCTTCCCTCGCGCGGATCCAAGGGATCTTGTGGCTTTCCCTCGAGGCTTTTCCCAGAGGCTTTCCCACGGAGCTTTCCCACAGGGCTGTCCACGTGCCATCGCGTGTGAGTCGATCCTCGGCTTGAAAGTCGAGGCAGTGCAGGAAAACAGGTTTCCCTGGAATGGACTGAGACATCTGGGGGACTCTGGGAATGGGTGGCCGAACTGGAGTTCCTCTCGCCTTTCCTGTGGAGAGAGTGCCTCTCTTGAGATGGACGGGAAACGCTGGAATTCTTTCCCCGACCACGCAGGGAAAGGATCCCTCCTCTCGAGCTAGCAGGCGGAAACGGGCGGCCCATCTGGATTGGGCGGGACTCGTCGCTTCCTCTTGCAGTGGAGACGGGTATGTCGGGGAAATTCTTGATTGCAGCAAGGGTGTGAAGGCCCTTTGGAAGTTCCAGAGTTTAAGTGTGATTACCCTCGTTGCCTCAGCGAAAATGGGCCTCATCTCGCCTGGAGGGGAGAACCTCCTGGATTTTCTCGCAGTTGGCGCAGGTGCCTCATGCTTACGATGGGGACCTCAGGGACCTGTCTCTGTGGCCTCAGAAAAGGCCAGTCCCATCGAGTTGCTTTGCGGGCCTCTCGGGATTCCTCTCCGTCGATGCTGGGGCCTAAGACTTGGTGGATCGGTGCCGGAACCTGAGGATTCCTCTCCAGTGCTGACATGGATCTTGGGGTACTTCTGGTAGTCTCCCCAGGGGAGTCAGTCCTCGTCTCGCGGTGGGGGCATGCACGTGCGCTTTCCTCCCGAGCTTTAGCAGCAGTGTCACGCTTCCTTCCGCGGGGACTAGTGGCATCTGTGCATTCCGCTGTCTCCTCGAGGCTTTCCTAGAGGCTTTCCCACGAGGCTTCCACAGGGCTGTCCCACGTGCCACCGTGGTGTGAGTCGATCCTCGGCTTAAAAGTCGAGGCAGTGCAGGGAAAACAGGTTTCCCTGGAATGGACTGAGACATCAGGGGACTCTGGAATGGTGGCACGACCCTGGAGTTTCTTCGCTCGCTCTTTCCTGTGGGAGAGCGCCTCCTCTTGAGATGTGACGGAACACCGGGAATTCTATCCCGAGCCACGCAGGGGAAGGATACCTCCTCTCGAGCTAGGAGCGCGGAATCGGGGCTCCTCTGGATGATGGGCGGACTGCGCTGCTTACTCTGTCGAGTGGAGACGGGTATGTCGGGGAACTTCTTGAGTTGGCAGCAAGGGTGGTGAAGGACCCTTTGGAAGTTGCAGAGCGTTCAGTGATGATCCTGGAGACGCGCTCAGCAGAAATGGGCTCATCTCGCCTGAGGGGAAACCTCCTGGATTTTCTCGAGTTGCGGCAGGTGCTCTCGACTTACGACGGGACTTCAGGGACCCGCTCTCGGTGGCCTCAGGAAAGGCCAGTCCCATGCTAGTTGCTTCTGGGCCTCTTGGGATTAGCCTCTCCCGTCGAATATGGTGCCTAAGACGCTTGTCGTGGAGTCGCGTGCCAGAAACCTGAGTTCCTCTCCAGTGCTGACATCGGATCTTGGGGTACTTCTGGAGTCTCCCAGGCGCGGAGTCCGATCCTCGTCCTCGACGTGGGGGCATGCACGTGCGCTTTCCTCCGAGCTTAGAGCATGTGTCCGCATATTCCCTTCCGCTGACAAGCGCGATCTGGGGCGGCCCTCGAGTTTCCCAGCGAGGCTTTCCCACAGGGCTGTCCCACGTGCCACCGGCTGTGAGTCGATCCTCGCTGAAAGTCGAGGCAGTGCAGGGAAAACAGGTTTCCTGGAAATGGACTGAGACATCTGGGGGACTCTTGGAATCAGGTGCCAGATCCTGAGTTTTCCTCGCCTTTCCTGTGGAAGCGCCTCCTCTTGAGATGCGATGGAACGCGGAAATTCTTTCCCGACCACGCAGGGAAGGATCCCTCCTCTCGAGCGGCAGGGCGGAAACGGGGCCGGTGGCCATCGTGCGTTGGGCGCGACTCTCGCGTTCTCGAGTGGAGAGGGTATGTCGGGGAACTTCTTGAGTTGCAGCAAGCGGTGTGAAGGACCCTTTGGAAGTTCCAGAGTTAAGGTTGAATTACCTACATGCCTCAGCCAGAAATGGCCTCATCGTTCGCCTGAGAGGGGAGAACTCCTGCGATTTTCTCGAGTTGCGGCAGGTGCTCTCGACTTAGATGGGGACGCTCAGGACCGCTCTCGGTGCCTCAGGAAAGGCCAGTCCCCATGCGAGTTGCTCGGGCCTCTCGGGGTCCGTTCTCCCGTCGATGCGGGCCTAAGACCTTTGTGGAGTCGATGCCGGAAACCTGAGGATTTCCTCTCCAGTTAGCTGATATTGGATCTTGGGTGGCTACTTCTGGAGTTCCCAGGGGAGTCAGTCCGTCTCGAGGGCGGCATGCACGTGCGCTTTCCTCCCGAGCTTGTAAGGAGCAGTGTCACGCTTCCCTTCGCGTGGATCAAAGGGATCGGGCTTTCCTCAGCTTTCCCACAGGCTTTCCCACGAGGCTTTCCGCACAAGGGCTGTCCACCGTGCCACCGTGGTGTGAGTCTCCTCGCTTTGAACAGTCACAGGCAGTGCAGGGAAACAGGTTTCCCTGGAATGGACTGCAGACATCTGGGGGACTCTGGAATGTGAGCACGGACCCTGTGAGTTCCTCTCTGTCCTTCTGCTGGAGGAGCGCTCCTTGAGATGCGACGGGGAACGCCGGGAATTCTTCCCGACCCGCAGGGAAAGGATCTCCTCCTCTCGAGCTAGGAGGCGGAAACGGGGCTCCTCTGGATGTGGGCGGGAACTCTCGTGCTTTCCTTGAATGGGAGCGCGTATTCGGGGAACTTCTTGAGTTGCAGCAAGGTGTGAAGGACCCTTTGGTAAGTTCCAGAGTGAGGTGTGAGTATTGCGCTCGGAAACGCCTCTAGCGAAATGGGCCTCATCTCGCCTGGAGGGGAGAACCTCCTGGATTTTCTCGAGTTTGGGCGACGGCATGCTCTCGACTTATACGACGGGCGACCTCAGCGACCCGCTCTGGTGGGCCTCGGAAAGGCCAGTACCCATGGAGTTGCTCGCCTCTGAGGGCCTCTGGTCCCTCCCGTCGATGCGGGGCCTAAAACCTTGTGTGGAGTCGTGCCAGAACCTGAGGATTCCTCTCCAGTTCTGACATGGATCTTTGGGGTACTTCTGGAGTCTCCCCAGGGCAGTCAGTCCTCTCGTCCGAGTGCCGGAGGCGATGACGCTGGCTTCCGAGCTGTAGCGAGCATGTCACGCTTCCCTTCGCCGTGGGATCAAGGATCTGTGGCTTTCCCTCGAGGCTTTCCCACGAGGCTTTCCCACAGGGCTGTCCCAATGCCACCGTGGTGTGAGTCGCATCCTCGCTTGAAAGTCAGGCAGTGCAGGGAAACAGGTTTTCCTGGAATGGACTGATAGACATCTGGGGGACTCTGGAATGGTGGCAGCGACCCTGGAGTTCCTCTCGCCTTTCTGTGGAGAGCGCCTCCTCTTGAGATGCGATTGGAAGACCCGGATTCCTTCCCGACCACGCCAGGGGAAGATCCTCCTCGACTCTAGGAGGCGGAAACGGGGCTCCTTTGGATGTAGTGCGGCGACTCTCGTGCTTCCCTCAATGGGAGACGGGTATGTCTGCGGGAACTTCTTGAGTTGCAGAAAGGGTGTGAAGGACCCTTTGACAGTTCCAGATGTATAGGTGTGATTAGCCTCGAAAGCACTCAGCGCGAATGGGCCTCATCTCGCCTGGAGGAGAACCTCCTGGATTTTCTCGAGTTGCGGCAGGTGCTCTCGGACTTACGACGGGACCAAGACCGCCTCTGGTGGCCTCAGGAAAGGCCACGTCCCATGCGAGTTTGCTGCGGGGCCTCTGGGATTCCTCTCCCGTCGATGCGGGGCCTAAGACCTTGTGTGGAGTCGGGTGCCGGAACCTGAGGATTCCCTCTCCATGCTGACATGGACTTGGGGTACTTTGGAGTCTCCCAGGGGGTCAGTCCTCGTCTCGAGTGGTGGGCCATGCAACGAGCGCTTTCTAGCCGAGCTGTAGCAGCATGTCACCTTCTTCTCGCGTGGATCAAGGGATCTGTGGCTTTCCTCGAGGCTTTCCCCCAGGCTTTCCACGAGGTTCCACAAGGCTGTCCCAACGTGCCACCATGGTGTGAGTCGATCCGGCTTGAAAGTCGGAGATGCAGGGAAAAGGTTTCCCTGGAATGGACTGAGACATGCTGGGGGCTCTGAATGTGGCACGACCCTGGAGTTCTCTCGCCTTTCCTGTGGAGAGCGCCTCCACTCTTGAGATGCGACGGAACGCGGGAATTCTTTCCCACCACGCAGGGAAAGAGGTCCCTCCTCTCGAGCTAGCAGCGCGGAAACGGGGCCTCTGGAATGTGGGCGGGACTCTGCGGTTCCTCTCTGAGTCGGTAGTCGGCGATGTGCGGAACTTCTTGAGTTCAGCAAGGGTGTGAAGGACCCTTTGGAAGTTCCAGAGTTTAGTGTGATTAGCCTTCGGGAGACGCTCAGCGGAAATGGGCTCATCTCGCCTGGAAGGAAGAACTCCTGGATTTCTCGAGTTGCGGCAGGTGCTCTCGACTTACGACGGTACCTCAGGGACCCGCTCTGGTGGCCTCAGCGAAAGGCCAGCCCTTGCCAGAGTTGCTCGGGGCTTGCGGGCTCTAGGTTCCTCTCCCGTCGATGTGTGCGGCCTAAGAACCTTGTGTGGAGTCAGTGTGCCGGAACCTGAGGATTCCTCTCCAGTGCTGACATGGATCTTAGGGGTACTTCTGAGGTCTCCCCAGGGGAGTCAGTCCTCGTCTCGGAGGGGGGCATGCACGTGCCGCTTTCCTCCCGAGCTGTAGCAGCAGTGTCACGCTTCCCTTCGCGTGGATACAAGAGAATCGATGCCGGCTTTCCCTCGAGCTGTTTCCCCAGAGCTTATCCCACGAGGCTTTCCCCGAGCCTCCAGCAAGGCTGTCCCACGTGCCACCGGTTGCCACCGTGCGGGTCAACAATGTAATGGTTTCTGATAATGGACTGGCAGAACCAGCAAGGAAGAGGAGGCTTAGTTGTCCTTAGGTGTTGCTGCTTGACTGCGGATGTCCTTCTGAGGCGGCCTTGATATATTATAAGTCTCGTAAATTATTCTTCTTCTCAATGGCAGCTGCCCAGGGAAAACAGGCATTCCCTGGCAGAATTGGACTGACTACGTATCTGGGGACTGGCACTTAAACACAAATACATCTGGGGAATGGTGGTCAAGAGACGCCCTTAGGAGCCTGATGAAGGGACAGAATCGTGGGGAGCATCTCCTCAGCACTTCTCTCCATCCGTGCCAGTATGCGTTTTCACTTGGCGGAGAGCGCACTCTACTTGAGACTGCGCAAAGAATGCCCCATCCAACTGCGGACATGGAGGCAGATGCCCTTGGCACAACGCCGCTAGCCCTCTTCGAGCGGGCCGCCAAATTCTTTTCTCCGGACCACGAACTAGTGGAAAGGGATCCCTCGCCTCTCGCAGGCTAGCAGGCGGGAAACGGGCCTCTGGATACGTGTCGGGACTCTCGTGCTTCCTCCTCGAGTGGCGGAGTCGCAGAGGAGGTATGTTCAGGCGTCGGACATGACTTGCAGAACTGCCCTGAAGCGTCGAAGAGAACCTTGCTACGGAGAGGCATTCCACCAACAAATGTAACATAGTTTAGGAGTCAATATACCGCGATGTCATAGTATGGGGGAATGGACACACAGGGTGTTTTTGGAAGTCCAGAGTTTACGGTGTGATTTTTTTTATTTCTATCCTCCTCTCTAGCGGATCGTCTCTCTTTGGAAGAGTGACACTGCTGCTACAGCTCGGGAGGAAAGCGCACGTGCATGCCCCCACTCGAGACGAGGACTTGACTCCACTGGGGAGACTCCAGAAGTACCCCAAGATCCATGTCAGCACTGGAGAGGAATCCTCAGGTTCTCGGCACTGACTCCACACAAGGTCTTAGGCCCGGCATCGAAGGGAGAGGAATCCCGAGAGGCCCCCGAGCAACTCGCATGGGGACTGGCCTTTCCTGAAGGCCACCAGAGCGGGTCCCTGAGGTCCCGTCGTAAGTCGAGAGCACCTGCCGCAACTCGAGAAAATCCAGGAGGTTCTCCCTCCAGGCGAGATGAGGCCCATTTCCGCTGAGGCGTCTCGAGGCTAATCACACCTAACCTCTGGAACTTCCAAAGGGTCCTTCACACCCTTGCTGCAACTCAAGAAGTTCCCCGACATACCCGTCTCCACTCGAGAGGAAGCACGAGAGTCCCGCCCACATCCAGAGGAGCCCCGTTTCCGCCTCCTAGCTCGAGAGGAGGATCCTTTCCCTGCGTGGTCGGGAAAGAATTCCCGGCGTTCCCGTCGCATCTCAAGAGGAGGCGCTCTCCACAGGAAAGGCGAGAGGAACTCCAGGGTCGTGCCACATTCCCAGAGTCCCCCAGATGTCTCAGTCCATTCCAGGGAAACCTGTTTCCCTGCACTGCCTCGACTTTCAAGCCGAGGATCGACTCACACCACGGTGGCACGTGGGACAGCCCTGTGGGAAAGCCTCGTGGGAAAGCCTCGTGGGAAAGCCTCGAGGGAAAGCCACAGATCCCTTGATCCACGCGAAGGGAAGCGTGACACTGCTGCTACAGCTCGGGAGGAAAGCGCACGTGCATGCCCCCACTCGAGACGAGGACTGACTCCCCTGGGGAGACTCCAGAAGTACCCAAGATCCATGTCAGCACTGGAGAGGAATCCTCAGGTTCCGGCACTCGACTCCACACAAGGTCTTAGGCCCCAGCATCGACGGGAGAGGAATCCGCGAGAGGCCCCCGAGCAACTCGCAATGGGGACTGGCCTTTCCTGAGGCCACCAGAGCGGGTCCCTGAGGTCCCCGTCGTAAGTCGAGAGCACCTGCCGCAACTCGAGAAAATCCAGGAGGTTCTCCCCTCCAGGCGAGATGAGGCCCATTTCCGCTGAGGCGTCTCGAGGCTAATCACACCTAACCTCTGGAACTTCCAAAGGGTCCTTCACACCCTTGCTGCAACTCAAGAAGTTCCCCGACATACCCGACTCCACTCGAGAGGAAGCACGAGAGTCCCGCCCACATCCAGAGGAGCCCCGTTTCCGCCTCCTAGCTCGAGAGGAGGGATCCTTTCCCTGCGTGGTCGGGAAAGAATTCCCGGCGTTCCCGTCGCATCTCAAGAGGAGGCGCTCTCCACAGGAAAGGCGAGAAGGAACTCCAGGGTCGTGCCACCATTCCCAGAGTCCACCAGATGTCTCAGTCCATTCCAGGGAAACCTGTTTTCCCTGCACTGCCTCGACTTTCAAGGCCGAGGATCGACTCACACCACGGTGGCACGTGGGACAGCCCTGTGGGAAAGCCTCGTGGGAAAGCCTCGTGGGAAAGCCTCGAGGGAAAGCCACAGATCCCTTGATCCACGCGAAGGGAAGCGTGACACTGCTGCTACAGCTCGGGAGGAAAGCGCACGTGCATGCCCCCACTCGAGACGAGGACTGACTCCCCTGGGGAGACTCCAGAAGTACCCCAAGATCCATGTCAGCACTGGAGAGGAATCCTCAGGTTCCGGCACCGACTCCACACAAGGTCTTAGGCCCCGGCATCGACGGGAGAGGAATCCCGAGAGGCCCCGAGCAACTCGCATGGGGACTGGCCTTTCCTGAGGCCACCAGATCGGGTCCCTGAGGTCCCCGTCGTAAGTCGAGAGCACCTGCCGCAACTCGAGAAAATCCAGGAGGTTCCCCCTCCAGGCGAGATAAGGCCCATTTCCGCTGAGGAGTCTCGAGGCTAATCACATCTAACATCTGGAACTTCCAAAGGGTCCTTCACACCCTTGCTGCAACTCAAGAAGTCTCCCGACATACCCGTCTCCACTCGAGAGGAAGCACGAGAGTCCCGCCCACATCCAGAGGAGCCCCGTTTCCGCCTCCTAGCTCGAGAGGGAGGGATCCTTTCCCAGCGTGGTCGGGAAAGAATTCCCGGCGTTCCCGTTGCATCTCAAGAGGAGGTGCTCTCCACAGGAAAGGCGAGAGGAACTCCAGGGTCGTGCCACCATTCCCAGAGTCCCCCAGATGTCTCAGTCCATTCCAGGGAAACCTGTTTTCCCTGCACTGCCTCGACTTTCAAGCCTAGGATCGACTCACAGCACGGTGGCACGTGGGACAGCCCTGTGGGAAAGCCTCGTGGGAAAGCCTCGTGGGAAAGCCTCGAGGGAAAGACACAGATCCCTTGATCCACGCGAAGGGAAGCGCGACACTGCTGCTAGAGCTCGGGAGGAAAGCGCACGTGCATGCCCCCACTCGAGTCGAGGACTGACTGCCCTGGGGAGACTCCAGAAGTACCCTAAGATCCATGTCTGCACTGGAGAGGGATCCTCAGGTTCCGGCACTGAGTCCACACAAGGTCTTAGGCCCCAGCATCGACGGGAGAGGAATCCCGAGAGGCCCCCGAGCTACTCGCATGGGGACTGGCCTTTCCTGAGGGCACCAGAGCGGATCACTGAGGTCCCCATCATAAGTCGAGAGCACCTGCCGCAACTCGAGAAAATCCAGGAGTTTCTCCCCTCCAGGCGAGATGAGGCCCATTTACGCTGAGGCAACTAGGGGGTAATCACACTTTAACTCTGGAACTTCCAAAGGGTCCTTCACACCCTTGCTGCAACTCAAGAAGTTCCCCGACATACCCGTCTCCACTCAAGAGGAATCCGAGAGTCCCGCCCATATCCAGAGTGGCCCCGTTTCCGCCTGCTCGCTCGAGAGGAGGGATCCTTTCCCTGCGTGGTCGGGAAAGAATTCCTAGCGTTCCCGTCGCATCTCAAGAGGAGGCGCTCTCCACAGGAAAGGCGAGAAAAACTCCAAGGATCAGGCCCCATTCCCAGAGTCCCCCAGATGTCTCAGTCCATTCCAGGGAAACCTGTTTTCCCTGCACTGCCTCGACTTTCAAGCCGAGGATCGACTCACAGCACGGTGGCACGTGGGACAGCCCTGTTGGGAAAGCCTCGTGGGAAATCCTCGAGGGAATGCCACAGATCCCTTGTTGCACGTGAAGGGAAGCGTGACACTGCTACTACAGCTCGGAAGGAAAGCGCACGTGCATGCCCCCACTCGAGACGAGGATTGACTCCCCTGGGGAGACTCCAGAAGTACCCCAAGATCCATGTCAGCACTGGAGAGGAAACATCAGGTTTTGGCACCGACTCCACACAAGGCCTTAGGCACCAATATTGACGGGAGAGGCATCCCAAGAGGCCCCAGAGCAACTAGCATGGGGACTGGCCTTTCCTGAGGCCACCAGAGCGGGTCCCTGAAGTCCCCGTCGTAAGTCGAGAGCACCTGCCGCAACTCGAGAAAATCCAGGAGGTTCTCCCCTACCAGGCGAGATGAGGCCCATTTCTGCTGAGGCGTCTCCAGGATATTCACCGAACCTCTGGAACTTCCAAAGGGTCCTTCACACCCTTGCTGCAACTCAAGAAGTTCCCCGACATACCCGTCTCCACTCGACAGGAAGCACGACAGTCCCGCCCACATCCAGAGGAGCCCCGATTCCGCCTCCTAGCTCGAGAGGAGGTATCCTTCGCCTGCGTGGTCGGGATAGAATTCCCGGTGTTCCTGTCACATCTCAAGAGGAGGCGCTCTCCACAGGAAAGGCGAGAGGAACTCCAGGGTCGTGCCACCATTCCCAGAGTCCCCTGGATGTCTCAGTCCATTCCAGGGAAACCTGTTTTCCCTGCACTGCCTCGACTTTAAGCCGAGGATCGACTCACACCACGGTGGCACGTGGGACAGCCCTGTGGGAAAGCCTCGTGGGAAACCTCCTAGGAAAGCCTCGAGGGAATGCTACAGATCCCTTGATCCCCGGGAAGGGAAGCGTGACACTGCTGCTAAAGCTCGGGAGGAACGCGCACGTGCATGCCCCCACCCGAGACGAGGACTGACTCCCCTGGGGAGACACCAGAAGTACCCCAAGATCCATGTCAGCACTGGAGAGGAATCCTCAGGTTCCGGCACCGACTCCACTCAAGGTCTTAGGCCCCAGCATCGACGGGAGAGGAATCCCGAGAGGCCCCCAAGCAACTCGTATGGGAACTGGCCTTTTCTGAGGCCAACAGAACAGGTCCCTGAGGTCCCCATCGTAAGTCTAGAGCACCTGCTGCAACTCGAGAAAATCCAGGAGGTTCTCCCCTCCAGGCGAGATGAGGCCCATTTCCGCTGAGGCAACAAGGGGGTAATCACACTTAAACTCTGGAACTTCCAAAGGGTCCTTCACACCCTTGCTGCAACTCAAGAATTTCCCCGACATACCCGTCTCCACTCAAGAGGAACCCGAGGTTCCCGCCCATATCCAGATTGGCCCCGTTTCCGCCTGCTAGCTCGAGAGGAGGGATCCTTTCCCTGCGTGGTCGGGAAAGAATTCCTAGCGTTCCCGTCTCATCTCAAGAGTAGGCACTCTCCACAGGAAAGGCGAGAGGAACTCCAGTATCAGGCCCCATTCCCAGAGTCCCCCAGATGTCTCAGTCCATTCCAGGGAAACCTGTTTTCCCTGCACTGCCTCGACTTTCAAGCCGAGGATCGACTCACATCGCGATGGCACGTTGGACAGCCCTGTGGGAAAGGCTCCTGGGAAAGCCTCATGGGAAAGCCTCGAGGGAAAGCCACAGATCCCTTGATCCACGCGAAGGGAAGAGTGACACTGCTGCTACAGCTCGGGAGGAAAGCGCACGTGCATGCCCCCACTCGAGACGAGGACTGACTCCACTGGGGAGACTCCAGAAGTACCCCAAGATCCATATCAGCACTGGAGAGGAATCCTCAGGTTCCAGCACCGACTCCACACAAGGTCTTAGGCCCCGCATCGACAGGGAGAGGAATCCCGAGAGGCCCCCGTGCAACTCGCATGGGGACTGGCCTTTCCTGAGGCCACCAGATCGTGTCCCTGAGGTCCCCATCGTAAGTCGAGAGCACCTGCCGCAACTCGAAAAAATCCAGGAGGTTCCCCCTCCAGGCGAGATAAGGCCCATTTCCGCTGAGGCGTCTCGAGGCTAATCACATCTAACATCTGGAACTTCCAAAGGGTCCTTCACACCCTTGCTGCAACTCAAGAAGTTCCCCGACATACCCGTCTCCACTCGAGAGGAAGCACGAGAGTCCCGCCCACATCCAGAGGAGCCCCGTTTCCGCCTCCTAGCTCGAGAGGATGGATCCTTTCCCTGCGTGGTCGGGAAAGAATTCCCGGGGTTCCCATAGCATGTCAAGAAGAGGCGCTCTCCACAGGAAAGGCGAGAGGAACTCCAGGGTCGTGCCACATTCCCAGAGACCCCCACATGTCTCAGTCCATTCCAGGGAAACCTGTTCTCCCTGCAATTCCTCGACTTTCAAGCCCTGGATCGACTCACACCATGGTGGCACGTGGGACAGCCATTTGGGAAATCCTCGTGGGAAAGCCTTGTGGGAAAGCCTCGAGGGAAAGCCACAGATCCCTTGATCCACGCGAATAGAAGTGTGACATTGCTGCTACAGCTCGGGACAAAAGCGCTCATGCATGCCCCCACTCGAGACGAGGACTGACTCCCCTTGGGAGACTCCAGAAGTACCCCAAGATCCATGTCAGCAATGGAGAGGAATCCTCAGGTTCCGGCACCGACTCCACACAAGGTCTTAGGCCCCGGCATCGACGGGAGAGGAATCCCTAGAGGACCCCGAGCAACTCGCATGGGGAGTGGCCTTTCCTGAGGCCAGCAGAGCGGGTCCGTGTGGTCCCCGTCGTAAGTCGAGAGCACCTGCCGACACTCGAGAAAATCCAGGAGGTTCTCCCCTCCAGGCGAGATGAGGCCCGTTTCCGCTGAGGCGTTTCGAGGCAAATCACACCTAAACTCTGGAACTTCCAAAGGGTCCTTCACACCCTTTCTGCAACTCAAGAAGTTCCCCGACATACCCGTCTCCAATTGAGTGGAAGCACGAGAGTTCCGCACACATCCAAAGGAGCCCCGTTTCGGCCTCCTAGATCGAGTGGAGTGATACTTCCCCTGCGTGGTCGGGAACGAATCCTGGCGTTCCCATCGCATCTCAAGAGGAGGCGCTCTCCACATGAAAGGCGAGAGGGAATCAAGGGTCGTGCCACCATTCCCAGAGTCCCCCAGATGTATCAGTCCATTCCTAGGAAACCTGTTTTCCCTGCACTGCCTGGACGTTCAAGCCGAGGATCGACTCACACCACGGTGGCATATGGGACAGCCCTGTGGGAAAGCCTCGTGGGAAAGCCTCGAGGGAAAGCCACAGATCCCTTGATCCACGCGAAGGGAAGCGTGACAGTACTGCTACAGCTCGGGAGGAAAGCGTACGTGCATGCCCCCTCTCGAGACGAGGACTGACTCCCCTGGGGAGACTCCAGAAGTACCCCAAGATCCATGTCAGCACTGGAGAGGAAACCTCAGGTTCTGGCACCGACTCCACAAAAGGTCTTAGGCCCCAGCATCGACGGGAGAGGAAACCCGAGAGGCCCCCGAGAGGCACCCGAGCAACTCGCATGGGGACTGGCCTTTCCTGAGGCCACCAGAGGGGGTCCCTGAGGTCCCCATCGTAAGTCAAGAGCACCTGCGGCAACTGGATAAAATCCAGGAGGTTCTCCCCTCCAGGCGAGATGAGGCCCATTTCTGCTGAGGTGTCTCGAGGCTAATCACACCTAAACTCTGGAACTTCCAAAGGGTCCTTCACACTCTTGCTGCAACTCAAGAAGTTCCCCGACATACCCGACTCCACTCGAGAGGAAGCACGAGAGTCCCGACCACATCCAGAGGAGCCCCGTTTCCGCCTGCTAGCTCGAGAGGAGGGATCCTTTCCCTGCGTGGTCGGGAAAGAATTCCCGGCGTTCCCGTCGCATCTCAAGATGGAGGCGCTCTCCACAGGAAAGGCGAGAGGAACTCCACGGTCGTGCCACCATTCCCAGAGTCCCCCAGATGTCTCAGTCCATTCCAGGGAAACCTGTTTTCCCTGCACTGCCTCGACTTTCAAGCCGAGGATCGACTCACACCACGGTGGCACGTGGGACAGCCCTGTGGGAAAGCCTCGTGGGAAAGCCTCATGGGAAAGCCTCGAGGGAAAGCCACAGATCCCTTGATCCACGCGAAGGGAAGCGTGACACTGCTGCTACAGCTCGGGAGGAAAGCGCACGTGCATGCCCCCACTCGAGACGAGGACTGACTCCCCTGGGGAGACTCCAGAAGTACCCCAAGATCCATGTCAGCACTGGAGAGGAATCCTCAGGTTCCGGCACCGACTCCACACAAGGTCTTAGGCCCCAGCATCGACGGGAGAGGAATCCCGAGAGGCCCCCGAGCTACTCGCATGGGGACTGGCCTTTCCTGAGGCCACCAGAGCGGATCACTGAGGTCCCCATCATAAGTCGAGAGCACCTGCCGCAACTCGAGAAAATCCAGGAGTTTCTCCCCTCCAGGCGAGATGAGGCCCATTTACGCTGAGGCAACTAGGGGTAATCACACTTTAACTCTGGAACTTCCAAAGGGTCCTTCACACCCTTGCTGCAACTCAAGAAGTTCCCCGACATACCCGTCTCCACTCGACAGGAAGCACGACAGTCCCGCCCACATCCAGAGGAGCCCCGATGCCGCCTCCTAGCTCGAGAGGAGGTATCCTTCGCCTGCGTGGTCGGGATAGAATTCCCGGTGTTCCTGTCACATCTCAAGAGGAGGCGCTCTCCACAGGAAAGGCGAGAGGAACTCCAGGGTCGTGCCACCATTCCCAGAGTCCCCTGGATGTCTCAGTCCATTCCAGGGAAACCTGTTTTCCCTGCACTGCCTCGACTTTAAGCCGAGGATCGACTCACACCACGGTGGCACGTGGGACAGCCCTGTGGGAAAGCCTCGTGGGAAACCTCCTAGGAAAGCCTCGAGGGAATGCTACAGATCCCTTGATCCCCGGGAAGGGAAGCGTGACACTGCTGCTAAAGCTCGGGAGGAACGCGCACGTGCATGCCCCCACCCGAGACGAGGACTGACTCCCCTGGGGAGACACCAGAAGTACCCCAAGATCCATGTCAGCACTGGAGAGGAATCCTCAGGTTCCGGCACCGACTCCACTCAAGGTCTTAGGCCCCAGCATCGACGGGAGAGGAATCCCGAGAGGCCCCCGAGCAACTCGCATGGGGACTGGCCTTTCCTGAGGCCACCAGAACGGTCCCTGAGGTCCCCATCGTAAGTCGAGAGCACCTGCCGCAACTCGAGAAAATCCAGGAGGTTCTCCCCTCCAGGCGAGATGAGGCCCATTTCCGCTGAGGCCTCGAGGCTAATCACACTTAAACTCTGGAACTTCCAAAGGGTCCTTCACACCCTTGCTGCAACTCAAGAAGTTCCCCGACATACCCGTCTCCACTCAAGAGGAAGCACGAGAGTCCCGCCCACATCCAGAGGGCCCCGTTTCCGCCTGCCTAGCTCGAGAGGAGGGATCCTTTCCCTGCGTGGTCGGGAAAGAATTCCTAGCGTTCCCGTCGCATCTCAAGAGTAGGCAGCTCTCCACAGGAAAGGCGAGAGGAACTCCAGGATCAGTGCCCCATTCCCAGAGTCCCCCAGATGTCTCAGTCCATTCCAGGGAAACCTGTTTTCCCTGCACTGCCTCGACTTTCAAGCCGAGGATCGACTCACATCGCGATGGCACGTTGGACAGCCCTGTGGGAAAGGCCTCGTGGGAAAGCCTCATGGGAAAGCCTCGAGGGAAAGCCACAGATCCCTTGATCCACGCGATAGGGAAGCGTGACACTGCTGCTACAGCTCGGGAGGAAAGCGCACGTGCATGCCCCCACTCGAGACGAGGACTGACTCCCCTGGGGAGACTCCAGAAGTACCCCAAGATCCATGTCAGCACTGGAGAGGAATCCTCAGGTTCCGGCACCGACTCCACACAAGGTCTTAGGCCCCGGCATCGACGGGAGAGGAATCCCGAGAGGCCCCCGTGCAACTCGCATGGGGACTGGCCTTTCCTGAGGCCACCAGATCGTGTCCCTGAGGTCCCCATCGTAAGTCGAGAGCACCTGCCGCAACTCGAAAAAATCCAGGAGGTTCTCCCCTCCAGGCGAGATAAGGCCCATTTCCGCTGAGGCGTCTCGAGGCTAATCACATCTAACATCTGGAACTTCCAAAGGGTCCTTCACACCCTTGCTGCAACTCAAGAAGTTCCCCGACATACCCGTCTCCACTCGAGAGGAAGCACGAGAGTCCCGCCCACATCCAGAGGAGCCCCGTTTCCGCCTCCTAGCTCGAGAGGATGGATCCTTTCCCTGCGTGGTCGGGAAAGAATTCCCGGCGTTCCCATAGCATGCTCAAGAAGAGGCGCTCTCCACAGGAAAGGCGAGAGGAACTCCAGGGTCGTGCCACATTCCCAGAGACCCCCACATGTCTCAGTCCATTCCAGGGAAACCTGTTTCTCCCTGCACTTCCTCGACTTTCAAGCCCTGGATCGACTCACACCATGGTGGCACGTGGGACAGCCATTTGGGAAATCCTCGTGGGAAAGCCTTGTGGGAAAGCCTCGAGGGAAAGCCACAGATCCCTTGATCCACGCGAATAGGAAGTGTGACATTGCTGCTACAGCTCGGGACAGAAAGCGCTCAGTGCATGCCCCCACTCGAGACGAGGACTGACTCCCCTGGGAGACTCCAGAAGTACCCCAAGATCCATGTCAGCAATGGAGAGGAATCCTCAGGTTCCGGCACCGACTCCACACAAGGTCTTAGGCCCCGGCATCGACGGGAGAGGAATCCCTAGAGGACCCCGAGCAACTCGCATGGGGAGTGGCCTTTCCTGAGGCCAGCAGAGCGGGTCCGTGAGGTCCCCGTCGTAAGTCGAGAGCACCTGCCGACAACTCGAGAAAATCCAGGAGGTTCTCCCCTCCAGGCGAGATGAGGCCCATTTCCGCTGAGGCGTTTCGAGGCTAATCACACCTAAACTCTGGAACTTCCAAAGGGTCCTTCACACCCTTTCTGCAACTCAAGAAGTTCCCCGACATACCCGTCTCCACTCGAGTGGAAGCACGAGAGTTCCGCACACATCCAGAAGGAGCCCCGTTTCCGGCCTCCTAGCATCGAGTGGAGTGATACCTTCCCCTGCGTGGTCGGGAACGAATCCTGGCGTTCCCATCGCATCTCAAGAGGAGGCGCTCTCCACATGGAAAGGCGAGAGGGAACTCCAAGGGTCGTGCCACCATTCCCAGAGTCCCCCAGATGTATCAGTCCATTCCTAGGGAAACCTGTTTTCCCTGCACTGCCTCGGACGTTTCAAGCCGAGGATCGACTCACACCACGGTGGCATATGGGACAGCCCTGTGGGAAAGCCTCGTGGGCTCTGGAAAGCCTCGAGGGAAAGCCACAGATCCCTTGATCCACGCGAAGGGAAGCGTGACACTGACTGCTACAGCTCGGGAGGAAAGCGCACGTGCATGCCCCCTCTCGAGACGAGGACTGACTCCCCTGGGGAGACTCCAGAAGTACCCCAAGATCCATGTCAGCACTGGAGAGGAATCCTCAGGTTCTGGCACCGACTCCACAAAAGGTCTTAGGCCCCAGCATCGACGGGAGAGGAAACCCGAGAGGCCCCGAGAGGCCCCGAGCAACTCGCATGGGGACTGGCCTTTCCTGAGGCCACCAGAGCGGGTCCCTGAGGTCCCCATCGTAAGTCGAGAGCACCTGCCGGCAACTCGGATAAAATCCAGGAGGTTCTCCCCTCCAGGCGAGATGAGGCCCATTTCTGCTGAGGCGTCTCGAGGCTAATCACACCTAAACTCTGGAACTTCCAAAGGGTCCTTCACACTCCTTGCTGCAACTCAAGAAGTTCCCCGACATACCCGATCTCCACTCGAGAGGAAGCACGAGAGTCCCGCCCACATCCAGAGGAGCCCCGTTTCCGCCTGCCTAGCTCGAGAGGAGGGATCCTTTCCCTGCGTGGTCGGGAAAGAATTCCCGGCGTTCCCGTCGCATCTCAAGTGGAGGCGCTCTCCACAGGAAAGGCGAGAGGAACTCCACGGTCGTGCCACATTCCCAGAGTCCCCCAGATGTCTCAGTCCATTCCAGGGAAATCCTGTTTTCCCTGCACTGCCTCGACTTTCAAGCCGAGGATCGACTCACACCACGGTGGCACGTGGGACAGCCCTGTGGGAAAGCCTCGTGGGAAAGCCTCATGGGAAAGCCTCGAGGGAAAGCCACTGATCCCTTGATCCACGCGAAGGGAAGCGTGACACTGCTGCTACAGCTCGGGAGGAAAGCGCACGTGCATGCCCCCACTCGAGTCGAGGACTGACTGCCCTGGGGAGACTCCAGAAGTACCCTAAGATCCATGTCAGCACTGGAGAGGAATCCTCAGGTTCCGGCACTGACTCCACACAAGGTCTTAGGCCCCAGCATCGACGGGAGAGGAATCCCGAGAGGCCCCCGAGCAACTCGCATGGGGACTGGCCTTTCCTGAGGCCACCAGAGCGGGTCCCTGAGGTCCCCATCGTAAGTCGAGAGCACCTGCCGCAACTCGAGAAAATCCAGGAGGTTCTCCCCTCCAGGCGAGATGAGGCCCATTTCGCTGAGGCTACTAGGGTAATCACACTTAACTCTGGAACTTCCAAAGGGTCCTTCACACCCTTGCTGCAACTCAAGAAGTTCCCCGACATACCCGTCTCCACTCGAGAGGAAGCACGAGCAGTCCCGCCCACATCCAGAGGAGCCCCGATTCCGCCTCCTAGCTCGAGAGGAGGGTATCCTTTCCCTGCGTGGTCGGGATAGAATTCCCGGTGTTCCGTCAGCATCTCAAGAGGAGGCGCTCTCCACAGGAAAGGCGAGAGGAACTCCAGGGTCGTGCCACCATTCCCAGAGTCCCCCAGATGTCTCAGTCCATTCCAGGGAAACCTGTTTTCCCTGCACTGCCTCGACTTTCAAGCCGAGGATCGACTCACACCACGGTGGCACGTGGGACAGCCCTGTGGGAAAGCCTCGTGGGAAAGCCTCTGGGAAAGCCTCGAGGGAAAGCCACAGATCCCTTGATCCACGCGAAGGGAAGCGTGACACTGCTGCTAAAGCTCGGGAGGAAAGCGCACGTGCATGCCCCCACTCGAGACGAGGACTGACTCCCCTGGGGAGACTCCAGAAGTACCCCAAGATCCATGTCAGCACTGGAGAGGAATCCTCAGGTTCCGGCACCGACTCCACACAAGGTCTTAGGCCCCAGCATCGACGGGAGAGGAATCCCGAGAGGCCCCCGAGCAACTCGCATGGGGACTGGCCTTTCCTGAGGCCACCAGAGCGGTCCCTGAGGTCCCCAGTCGTAAGTCGAGAGCACCTGCCGCAACTCGAGAAAATCCAGGAGGTTCTCCCCTCCAGGCGAGATGAGGCCCATTTCCGCTGAGGCGTCTCGAGGCTAATCACACCTAACTCTGGAACTTCCAAAGGGTCCTTCACACCCTTGCTGCAACTCAAGAAGTTCCCCGACATACCCGTCTCCACTCGAGAGGAAGCACGAGAGTCCCGCCCACATCCAGAGGAGCCCCGTTTCCGCCTCCTAGCTCGAGAGGAGGGATCCTTTCCCTGCGTGGTCGGGAAAGAATTCCCGGCGTTCCCGTCGCATCTCAAGAGGAGGCGCTCTCCACAGGAAAGGCGAGAGGAACTCCAGGGTCGTGCCACCATTCCCAGAGTCCCCCAGATGTCTCAGTCCATTCCAGGGAAACCTGTTTTCCCTGCACTGCCTCGACTTTCAAGCCGAGGATCGACTCACACCACGGTGGCACGTGGGACAGCCCTGTGGGAAAGCCTCGTGGGAAAGCCTCGTGGGAAAGCCTCGAGGGAAAGCCACAGATCCCTTGATCCACGCGAAGGGAAGCGTGACACTGCTGCTACAGCTCGGGAGGAAAGCGCACGTGCATGCCCCCACTCGAGACGAGGACTGACTCCCCTGGGGAGACTCCAGAAGTACCCCAAGATCCATGTCAGCACTGGAGAGGAATCCTCAGGTTCCGGCACCGACTCCACACAAGGTCTTAGGCCCCAGCATCGACGGGAGAGGAATCCCGAGAGGCCCCGAGCAACTCGCATGGGGACTGGCCTTTCCTGAGGCCACCAGAGCGGGTCCCTGAGGTCCCCATCGTAAGTCGAGAGCACCTGCCGCAACTCGAGAAAATCCAGGAGGTTCTCCCCTCCAGGCGAGATGAGGCCCATTTCCGCTGAGGCGTCTCGAGGCTAATCACACCTAAACTCTGGAACTTCCAAAGGGTCCTTCACACCCTTGCTGCAACTCAAGAAGTTCCCCGACATACCCGTCTCCACTCGAGAGGAAGCACGAGAGTCCCGCACCACATCCAGAGGAGCCCCGTTTCCGCCTCCTAGCTCGAGAGGAGGGATCCTTTCCCTGCGTGGTCGGGAAAGAATTCCCGGCGTTCCCAGTCGCATCTCAAGAGGAGGCGCTCTCCACAGGAAAGGCGAGAGGAACTCCAGGGTCGTGCCACCATTCCCAGAGTCCCCCAGATGTCTCAGTCCATTCCAGGGAAACCTGTTTTCCCTGCACTGCCTCGACTTTCAAGCCGAGGATCGACTCACACCACGGTGGCACGTGGGACAGCCCTGTGGGAAAGCCTCGTGGGAAAGCCTCGTGGGAAAGCCTCGAGGGAAAGCCACAGATCCCTTGATCCACGCGAAGGGAAGCGTGACACTGCTGCTACAGCTCGGGAGGAAAGCGCACGTGCATGCCCCCACTCGAGACGAGGACTGACTCCCCTGGGGAGACTCCAGAAGTACCCCAAGATCCATGTCAGCACTGGAGAGGAATCCTCAGGTTCCGGCACCGACTCCACACAAGGTCTTAGGCCCCAGCATCGACGGGAGAGGAATCCCGAGAGGCCCCCAGAGCAACTCGCATGGGGACTGGCCTTTCCTGAGGCCACCAGAGCGGGTCCCTGAGGTCCCCATCGTAAGTCAGAGCACCTGCTGCAACTCGAGAAAATCCAGGAGGTTCTCCCCTCCAGGCGAGATGAGGCCCATTTCCGCTGAGGCATCTCGAGGCTAATCACACCTAAACTCTGGAACTTCCAAAGGGTCCTTCACACCCTTGCTGCAACTCAAGAAGTTCCCCGACATACCCGTCTCCACTCGAGAGGAAGCACGAGAGTCCCGCCCACATCCAGAGGAGCCCCGTTTCCGCCTCCTAGCTCGAGAGGAGGGATCCTTTCCCTGCGTGGTCGGGAAAGAATTCCCGGCGTTCCCGTCGCATCTCAAGAGGAGGCGCTCTCCACAGGAAAGGCGAGAGGAACTCCAGGGTCGTGCCACCATTCCCAGAGTCCCCCAGATGTCTCAGTCCATTCCAGGGAAACCTGTTTTCCCTGCACTGCCTCGACTTTCAAGCCGAGGATCGACTCACACCACGGTGGCACGTGGGACAGCCCTGTGGGAAAGCCTCGTGGGAAAGCCTCGTGGGAAAGCCTCGAGGGAAAGCCACAGATCCCTTGATCCACGCGAAGGGAAGCGTGACACTGCTGCTACAGCTCGGGAGGAAAGCGCACGTGCATGCCCCCACTCGAGACGAGGACTGACTCCCCTGGGGAGACTCCAGAAGTACCCCAAGATCCATGTCAGCACTGGAGAGGAATCCTCAGGTTCCGGCACCTGACTCCACACAAGGTCTTAGGCCCCAGCATCGACGGGAGAGGAATCCCGAGAGGCCCCCGAGCAACTCGCATGGGGACTGGCCTTTCCTGAGGCCACCAGAGCGGGTCCCTGAGGTCCCCAGTCGTAAGTCGAGAGCACCTGCCGCAACTCGAGAAAATCCAGGAGGTTCTCCCCTCCAGGCGAGATGAGGCCCATTTCCGCTGAGGCGTCTCGAGGCTAATCACACCTAACCTCTGGAACTTCCAAAGGGTCCTTCACACCCTTGCTGCAACTCAAGAAGTTCCCCGACATACCCGTCTCCACTCGAGAGGAAGCACGAGAGTCCCGCCCACATCCAGAGGAGCCCCGTTTCCGCCTCCTAGCTCGAGAGGAGGGATCCTTTCCCTGCGTGGTCGGGAAAGAATTCCCGGCGTTCCCGTCGCATCTCAAGAGGAGGCGCTCTCCACAGGAAAGGCGAGAGGAACTCCAGGGTCGTGCCACCATTCCCAGAGTCCCCCAGATGTCTCAGTCCATTCCAGGGAAACCTGTTTTCCCTGCACTGCCTCGACTTTCAAGCCGAGGATCGACTCACACCACGGTGGCACGTGGGACAGCCCTGTGGGAAAGCCTCGTGGGAAAGCCTCCTGGGAAAGCCTCGAGGGAAAGCCACAGATCCCTTGATCCACGCGAAGGGAAGCGTGACACTGCTGCTACAGCTCGGGAGGAAAGCGCACGTGCATGCCCCCACTCGAGACGAGGACTGACTGCCCTGGGGAGACTCCAGAAGTACCCTAAGATCCATGTCTGCACTGGAGAGGAATCCTCAGGTTCCGGCACTGAGTCCACACAAGGTCTTATGCCCCAGCATCGACGGGAGAGGAATCCCGAGAGGCCCCCGAGCTACTCGCATGGGGACTGGCCTTTCCTGAGGGCCACCAGAGCGGATCCCTGAGGTCCCCATCGCTAAGTCGAGAGCACCTGCCGCAACTCGAGAAAATCCAGGAGATTCTCCCCTCCAGGCGAGATGAGGCCCATTTACGTTGAGGCAACTAGGGCGTAATCACACCTTTAACCTCTGGAACTTCCAAAGGGTCCTTCACACCCTTGCTGCAACTCAAGAAGTTCCCCGATATACCCGTCTCCACTCGAGAGGAAGCACGAGAGTCCCGACCACATCCAGAGGAGCCCCGTTTCCACCTCCTAGCTCGAGAGGAGGGATCCTTTCCCTGCGTGCTCGGGAAAGAATTCCCTGGCGTTCCCGTCGCATCTCAAGAGGAGGCAGCTCTCCTACAGGAAAGGCGAGAGGAACTCCAGGGTCGATGCCACCATTCCCAGAGTCCCCCAGATGTCTCAGTCCATTCCAGGGAAACCTGTTTTCCCTGCACTGCTTATCGACTTCCAAGCAGAGGATCGACTCACACCATGGTGGCACGTGGGACAGCCATGTGGGAAAGCCTCGTGGGAAACCTCGTGGGAAAGCCTCGAGGGAATGCCACAGATCCCTTGATCCCCGGGAAGGGAAGCGTGACACTGCTGCTAAAGCTCGGGAGGAACGCGCACGTGCATGCCCCCATCCGAGATGAGGACTGACTCCCCTGGGGAGACACCAGAAGTACCCCAAGATCCATGTCAGCCACTGGAGAGGAATCCTCAGGTTCCAGCACCGACTCAACTCAAGGTCTTAGGCCCCAGCATCGACGGGAGAGGAATCCCGAGAGGACCCCAAGCAACTCGCATAGGGAACTGGCCTCTTCTTAGGCCACCAGAACAGGTCCCTGAGGTCCACATCGTAAGTCTAGAGCACCTGCCTGCAACTCGAGAAAATCCAGGAGGTTCTCCCCTCCAGGCGAAATGAGGCCCATTTCCACTGAGGCATCTCGAAGCTAATCACACCTAACCTCTGGAACTTCCAAAGGGTCCTTCACACCCTTGCTGCAACTCAAGAAGTTCCCCGACATACCCGACTCCACTCGAGAGGAAACACGAGAGTCCCGCCCACATCTAGAGGAGCCCGCGTTTCCGCCTCCTAGCTCGAGAGGAGGGATCCTTTCCCTGCGTGGTCGGGAAAGAATTCCCGGCGTTCCCGTAGCATCTCAAGAGGAGGCGCTCTCCACAGGAAAGGCGAGAAGAACTCCAGGGTCGTGCCACGATTCCCAAAGTCCCCAAAATGGTCTCAGTCCATTCCAGGGAAACCTGTTTTCCCTGCACTGCCTCGACTTTCAAGCCGAGGATCGACTCACAGCCACGGTGGCACGTGGGACAGCCTTGTGGGAAAGCCTCGTGGGAAAGCCTCGTGGGAAAGCCTCGAGGGAAAGCCACAGATCCCTTCATACACCCAGAGGGAAGCGTGACACTGCTGCCTACAGCTCGGAAGGAAAGAGCACGTGCATTCCCCCACTCGAGACGAGGACTGACTCCCCTGGGGAGACTCCAGAAGTACCCCAAGATCCATGTCAGCACTGGAGAGGAATCCTCAGGTTCCGGCACTGACTCCACACAAGGTCTTAGGCCCCGGCATCGACGGGAGAGGAATCCCGAGAGTCCCCCGAGCAACTCGCATGGGGAATGGCCTTTTCTGTGGCCACCAGAGCGGGTCCCTGAGGTCCCCGTCCTAAGTGGAGAGCACCTGCCGCAACTCGAGAAAATCCAGGAGGTTCTCCCCTCCAGGCGAGATGAGGCCCATTTCCGCTGAGGCGTCTCGAGGCTATTCACACCTAACCTCTGGAACTTCCAAAGGGTCCATTCACACCCGTTGCTGCAACTCAAGAAGTTCCCCGACATACCCGTCTCCACTCGAGAGGAAGCACGAGAGTCCCGCCCACATCCAGAGGAGCCCCGTTTACGCCTCCTAGCTCGAGAGGAGGGATCCTTTCCCTGCGTGGTCGGGAAAGAATTCCCGGCGTTCCCGTCGCATCTCAAGAGGAGGCGCTCTCCACAGGAAAGGCGAGAGGAACTCCAGGGTCGTGCCACCATTCCCAGAGTCCCCCAGATGTCTCCAGTCCATTCCAGGGAAACCTGTTTTTCCTGCACTGCCTCGACTTTCAAGACGAGGATCGACTCACACCTGGTGGCACGTGGGACAGCCCTTTGGGAAAGCCTCGTGGGAAAGCCTCCTGGGAAAGCCTCGAGGGAAAGCCACAGATCCCTTGATCCACGCGAATTGAAGCTCGACACTGCTCCTACAGCTCGGGAGGAAAGCGCACGTGCATGCCCCCACTCGAGACGAGGACTTACTGCCCCTGGGGAGACTCCAGAAGTCCCCAAGATCCATGTCAGCACTGGAGAGGAATCCTCAGGTTCCGGAACTGACTCCACACAAGGTCTTAGGCCCCGGCATCGAAGGGAGAGGAATCCCGAGAGGCCCCCGAGCAACTCGCATGGGGAATGTCCTTTCCTGAGGCCACCAGAGCGGGTCCCTGAGGTACCCCGTCGTAAGTCGAGAGCACCGGCTGCAACTCGAGAAAATCCAGGAGGTTCTCCCCTGCCAGGCGAGATGAGGCCCATTTCCGCTGAGCGTCTCACTAGACTAATCACACCAAACCTCTGGAACTTCCAAAGGGTCTTTCACAACCCTTGCTGCAACTCAACAAGTTCCCCAGACATACCCATCTCCACTCTAGAGGAAGCACTAGAGTCCCGCCCACATCCAGAGGAGCCCCGTTTCCGCCTCCTAGCTCGAGAGGAGGGATCCTTTCCCTGCGTGTTCGGCAAAGAATTCCCGGCGTTCCCGTCGCATCTCAAGAGGAGGCGCTCTCCACAGGAAAGGCGAGAGGAACTCCAGGGTCGTGCCACCATTCCCAGAGTCCCCCAGATGTCTCAGTCCATTCCAGGGAAACCTGTTTTCCCTGCACTGCCTCGACTTTCAAGCCGAGGATCGACTCACACCACGGTGGCACGTGGGACAGCCCTGTGGGAAAGCCTCGTGGGAAAGCCTCGAGGGAAAGCCACAGATCCCTTGATCCACGCGAAGGGAAGCGTGACACTGCTGCTACAGCTCGGGAGGAAAGCGCACGTGCATGCCCCCACTCGAGACGAGGACTGACTCCCCTGGGGAGACTCCAGAAGTACCCCAAGATCCATGTCAGCACTGGAGAGGAATCCTCAGGTTCCGGCACCGACTCCACACAAGGTCTTAGGCCCCGGCATCGACGGGAGAGGAATCCCGAGAGGCCCCCGAGCAACTCGCATGGGGACTGGCCTTTCCTGAGGCCACCAGAGCGGGTCCCTGAGGTCCCCGTCGTAAGTCGAGAGCACCTGCCGCAACTCGAGAAAATCCAGGAGGTTCTCCCCTCCAGGCGAGATGAGGCCCATTTCCGCTGAGGCGTCTCGAGGCTAATCACACCTAACCTCTGGAACTTCCAAAGGGTCCTTCACACCCTTGCTGCAACTCAAGAAGTTCCCCGACATACCCGTCTCCACTCGAGAGGAAGCACGAGAGTCCCGCCCACATCCAGAGGAGCCCCGTTTCCGCCTCCTAGCTCGAGAGGAGGGATCCTTTCCCTGCGTGGTCGGGAAAGAATTCCCGGCGTTCCCGTCGCATCTCAAGAGGAGGCGCTCTCCACAGGAAAGGCGAGAGGAACTCCAGGGTCGTGCCACCATTCCCAGAGTCCCCCAGATGTCTCAGTCCATTCCAGGGAAACCTGTTTTCCCTGCACTGCCTCGACTTTCAAGCCGAGGATCGACTCACACCACGGTGGCACGTGGGACAGCCCTGTGGGAAAGCCTCGTGGAAAGCCTCTGGGAAAGCCTCGAGGGAAAGCCACAGATCCCTTGATCCACGCGAAGGGAAGCGTGACACTGCTGCTACAGCTCGGGAGGAAAGCGCACGTGCATGCCCCCACTCGAGACGAGGACTGACTCCCCTGGGGAGACTCCAGAAGTACCCCAAGATCCATGTCAGCACTGGAGAGGAATCCTCAGGTTCCGGCACCGACTCCACACAAGGTCTTAGGCCCCGGCATCGACGGGAGAGGAATCCCGAGAGGCCCCCGAGCAACTCGCATGGGGACTGGCCTTTCCTGAGGCCACCAGAGCGGGTCCCTGAGGTCCCCGTCGTAAGTCGAGAGCACCTGCCGCAACTCGAGAAAATCCACGAGGTTCTCCCCTCCAGGCGAGATGAGGCCCATTTCCGCTGAGGCGTCTCGAGGCTAATCACACCTAAACTCTGGAACTTCCAAAGGGTCCTTCACACCCTTGCTGCAACTCAAGAAGTTCCCCGACATACCCGTCGTCCACTCGAGAGATTCTCT
>NW_017217727.1:0-12343 GCF_001704415.2 Capra hircus | reverse complement strand
ACTATTCAACATTTTTATTCACCAAGGTTTTAAACTCTCTCTCACCTCTTACTCTATAGCATTTTTATCCTGCATACCACTTTTTCTAACTCCTTTTCAGTAGTATATGTTGGCCGGAGCTGCGCTAGTCTCTCAGCAATGTAAGAAACGTCTTGTCTATTGTCTAACAGCCATGACATTTTATATCTTTGAATTAAAAAATCTTTTAAAAGGCCTAGAAGCTGCAATTTTTTGCACCCAAAAAGCTAGATCTAGATCCTCTGGGGCTTTTTTTGTCTGGTTTTTCTGTTTGGTAATAAGGTAAAAGCAAAAGCTGTGCTATTATTTTTTTTTTAATTTTTATTAATTGCACAGTTTTAGCAGGTGGCGAGATCAAAACTTCAGTTTTTTCAGTATAATCAGAATTTACTACACAAGACACTACCGAAATTTCTTGAAAAGAAAGCAAGCTATGCCCCAGTACAAGTCTTACAATGTCCTCAGGCAGGGGACTAGCCACTCTCATTGGAATCTGAGTCACTGGCACATCAGGGGTTAATATTATTGAGGTGGTGGAACTGAGGTCTAGGCCTGAGCTACCTGGGTTGTTTGGTACGGGTTGTTGTGTCTGTTTAGCAGGACATTTTGGCAAAACATGTTCTATTTGGCCTCAAGAGAAACATTTTGCATTTGTAAAGTCCTTTTTATTACGAATATTTTTTTTTTTTCTGTTTTTCTTCCCTTTTTCTTTTTTTTTTGTTGGGTGAGGCCCCTCCTGAGGGGATTTTATGCAAGGAGCAAGCTCTGTTTTAAAAGCTCTTTTGCTCAAAAATATTGTCACTATCGTTTTTTTCAAACTTAAGCAATGTTCTGGGAGGCTTTGGATATAAAGTGGGGAGTTCTTAAGCCCTGGGGAGGCAAGCAGAGGTTGCAGTGGTCGCCTTAAATAAGATAACTTTTTTAAAGGTTTGGTTTGTGTAGAGGGGGAGGGGGCTCTCCCAGGGCGCTCGGCCGCTGCGTCCTGTAAGCACCCTCCTTCCTCGGGAGGAAGAGGAGTCTCTCTCCTTTTGTTTGCCAATGGCAGAAAATACGATCTGCATAGAAGGTGGAGACCCACTACCATTTACCGCTATAGCCTCTCCCATAGGCTATCTAACAGCCTCATGACAGGGGTCCAGAACATTTGTAATCATATTTTACAGAGCAAAAGCATTTACAGGCCCATGCAAAGTATAGTAAGTTTTTAGCTGTTTTCCTACTCTCTCCCAGGTGTCTAAGTTAACAGTGCCTTCTTCTGGAAACCAGGGACACTGTTCTTGTACAAAGGAAAAAAATGAATGAATATTGGAATTTTTAACTTTAATTCCTCGTTTAGTTAGTAACTGCAAGATTACTCCTATAAAAAGCTGTCTTTCTTTTGATTCACTGTTACCCATGTCAGAAAATTAAGTCTTATAGAAAAGTCTACCTCAACAAAAGGTTTTACCTCTGGCGAGGGGGGTTTTGTTTTTAACCCTAGGATAGCAGGTTTCTTTTCAACCTCTAGAGCACCAGGTTCTCTTAAACCCTTGAACACTTCCCACTCTTCCTCACCCTGTCTATCCTACAGGGGGGTCCGCGGCACCTGAGTGGGGTCCTAGCCGTCCGAACACTCAACACTGGGGGAGTACCCGAAAAGTACTCCGGGGGGAGTGATTAAGTCACTCCGGGGGGAGCAACAGAGAGTGCTCCGGGGGGAGCAACGGAGAGGCTCCGGGGGGAGCAGCAGAGAGTGCTCCGGGGGGAGCTTTTGCTCCGAGGAACCTACCTTCGAATAGCCTGTTCCGGCGCCACTTGCCGGGGTCCTGGCCCGGTGGATCCAGGGAATTCGAAGGGTGGACGGCGTTGGCGTGGAAAGACTTGTTTGTTTATTAATGTAAGATTAGATTAAGAAACTATAGTGTAATAGAGAGATTAAGTGGAGGAAGAGGGCTGAATAGCTTGGTTTACGAGGGAAGGCCAATAAAATTCCAGACAAGCGAATCTGCACCATCTACGTTGGGCCACCGGCGCCCGCTTGAATATCTAAGGGTGCCTCGCCTTAAGCTCCCTTTCGTGCGGGTCTTAACAGCCGGGGCAAGTAAGTAGACCTGGCGAGCCTCTGCGCCCCAGATGGAGATTCAGCCTGAAGTTAAAGTAAAGAGCAGAGAGAGGGAAGGGGAGAGAAGAGGAGAGAGAGAGACATGGGGGGGAGCCAGAGTCCCAAGAAACCAGGCCGAGAGACTAGTTCGAGAAAACTGGTCCGATCCTTTATTGTTCAGAAGGCCTTTTATACTTTTGATAAAACATGGAGATCAACGGGTAACACAGAATTATGTAGCGTTCGCAGCCCAGACTCTTTCTATACATCATTTTGTATACAAAAGGTCTCAGGTGATTTACATTATCTTCTGGCCAAGAAGCTTGTTAACACTTTTTAGCTCTCTTCCTTAATGAATGTTGATTTTGTTTCCCCTGAAGTGTTTTTCTTTAATTTACATCTCCTTAAAGCATTAAAGTTACATCTCTATAGAACAAAGGTGCAGTGGGATATAACAAAGAAGGTACTTAACTCAAAGATCTAATGTTGCTAATACCAGGTCTACTACTTGTTTTTCTATATACCAACTATATCTAAAAATAAAAGGATATGAAAATTTGGCAGCAAGCATTGACTCAACAAATGAAACTTTTAATCAGTCCTATTCTAAAGATTTTGACTCTTCGGAAGCCCCTACATTCCTAGGATGTTTTAAGCTTCCTGTGCCTCCTGCGGTCAGGAGGCCTCAAACAATCACACTCGCAGAGTCCTGCAGGCAGGCTAGAAAGCCATCGGAGGGGTTTTTAGATTGAAACACTCTTTCAAATGCGAAGACTGAAACCCTGAATTGACTTTTTCGAGAAAATGTCAGAAGAGTGGAAAAGCAGAGCACAAAAGCCGGCAGATTTTTGTTGGGGTACATGCTTAGGAATTTCCAGAGGGGTCCCTGAAGTCTGAGCACGCCTTGCGTATGTCAGCTTCTTCCTCATGACTTTGTCACGGGCGGGATTCCTCACACTGGCTCCCGGCAGCTTTCCCACAGGGCTGTCCTACGTGCCACCGTGGTGTGAGTCGATCCTCGGCTTGAAAGTCGAAGCAGTGCAGGGAAAACAGGTTTCCCTGGAATGGACTGAGACATCTGGGGGACTCTGGGAATGGTGGCACGACCTGGAGTTCCTCTCGCCTTTCCTGTGGAGAGCGCCTCCTACTTGAGATGCGACGGGAAAGCCGGGAATTCTTTCCCGACCACGCAGGGAAAGGATCCCTCCTCTCGAGCTAGGAGGCGGAAACGGGGCTCCTCTGGATGTGGGCGGGACTCCCGTGCTTCCTCTCGAGTGGAGACGGGTATGTCGGGGAACTTCTTGAGTTGCAGCAAGGGTGTGAAGGACCCTTTGGAAGTTCCAGAGTGTTAGATGTGATTAGCCTCGAGACACCTCAGCGGAAATGGGCCTCATCTCGCCTGGAGGGGAGAACCTCCTGGATTTTCTCAAGTTGCGGCAGGTGCTCTCGGACTTACGATGGGGACCTCAGGGACCCGCTCTGGCTGGCCTCAGGAAAGGCCAGTCCCCATTGCGAGTTTTCGGGGGCCCTCGGGGCCTCTCGGGTATTCCTCTCCCGTCGATGCTGGGGCCTAAGACCTTGTGCGGAGTCAGTGCCGGAACCTGAGGATTCATCTCCAGTGCTGACATGGATGCTTGGGGTACTTCTGGAGTCTCCCCAGGGGAGTCAGTCCTCGTCTCGAGTGGAGGCATGCACGTGCGCGTTTCCTCCTGAGCTGTAGCAGCAGTGTCACGCTTCCCTTCGCGTGGATCAAGGGATCTAGGGGCTTTCCCTCCGAGGCTTTCCCACAGGGCTGTCCCACGTACCACCGTGGTGTGAGTCGATCCTCGGCTTGAAAGTCGAGGCAGTGCAGGGAAAACAGGTTTCCCTGGAATGGACTGAGACATCTGGGGGACTCTGGGAATGTGGCACGACCCTGGAGCTTACCTCTCGCGTTTCCTGTGGAGAGCGCCTCCACTTGAGATGCGACGGGAACGCCGGGAATTCTTTCCCGACCGCGTAGGGAAAGGATCCCTCCTCTCGAGCTAGGAGGCGGAAATCGGGGCTCCTCTGGATGTGGGCGGGACTCTCGTGCTTCCTCTCGAGTGGAACGGTATGTCGGGGAACTTCTTCGAGTTGCAGCAAGGGTGTGAAGGACCCTTTGGAAGTTCCAGAGGTTAGGATGTGATTAGCCTCGGAGACGCCTCAGCTGGAAATGGGCCTCATCTCGCCTGGAGGGCAGAACCTCCTGGATTTTCTCAAGTTGCGGCAGGTGCTCTCGAACTTACGACGGGAACCTCAGGGACCCGCTGCTAGGGCGCCTCAGGAAAGGCCAGTCCCCATTGCGAGTTTTTCGGGCTCGGGGGCCTCTCGGGATTTCCTCTCCCGTCGATGCATGGGCCTAAGATCTTGTGTGGAGTCCAGGTGCCGGAACCTGAGGATTCCATCTCCAGTGCTGACATGGAGCTTGGGGTACTTCTGGAGTCTCCCCAAGGGAAGTCAGTCCTCGTCTCGAGTGGGGCATGCAGGTGCGCTTTCCTCCCGAGCTGTAGCAGCAGTGTCACGCTTCCCTTCGCGTGGATCAAGGGATCAGGGGCTTTCCCTCGAGGCTTTCCCACGAGGCTTCCACAGGCTTTCCCACAGGGCTGTCCCACGTGCCAACGTGGTGTGAGTCGATCCTCGGCTTGAAAGCTCGAGGCAGTGCAGGGAAAACAGGTTTCCCTGGAATGGACTGACGACATCTGGGGGACTCTGGGAATGTGGCACGACCCTGGAGTTCCTCTCGCGTTTCCTGTGGAGAGCGCTTCCACTTGGAGATGCGACGGGAACGCCGGGAATTCTTTCCCGACCACGCGTAGGGAAAGGATCCCTCCTCTCGAGCTTGGAGGCGGAAACGGGGCTTCTCTGGATGTGGGCGGGACTCTCGTGCTTCCTCTCGAGTGGAAATCAAGTATATCGGGGAACTTCTCGAGTTGCAGCAAGGGTGTGAAGGACCCTTTGAAGTTCCAGAGTTTAGGTGTGATTAGCCTCGGAGACGCCTCAGTGGAAATGGGCCTCATCTCGCCTGGAGTGGCAGAACCTCCTGGATTTTCTCGAGTTTCAGGCAGGTGCTTTCGACTTACGACGGGGACCTCAGGGACCCGCTGTAGTGTGCGTCAGGAAAGGCCAGTCCCCATGCGAGTTGCTCCGGGGTCCTCTCGGGATTCCTCTCCCGTCGATGCAGAGGCCATAAGATCTTGTGTGGAGCCAGTGCCGGAACCTGAGGATTCCTCTCCAGTGCTGACATGGATCTTGAGGTACTTCTGGAGTCTCCCCAGGGAAGTCAGTCCTCGTCTCGAGTAGGGGGCATGCACGGTGCGCTTTCCTCCCGAGCCTGTAGCAGCAGTGTCACGCTTCCCTTCGCAGTGGATCAAGGGTATCTAGTGAGCTTTCCCTCGAGGCTTTTCCCACGAGGCTTTCCCACGAGGCTTTCCCACAGCGCTGTCCCACCGTGCCACCGTGGTGTGAGTCGATCCTCGGCTTGAAAGTCGAGGCAGTGCAGGGAAAACAGGTTTCCCTGGAATGGACTGAGACATCTGGGGGACTCTGGGAATGGTGGCACGACCCTGGAGTTCCTCTCGCCTTTCCTGTGGAGAGCGCCTCCTCTTGAGATGCGACGGGAACGCCGGGAATTCTTTCCCCACCGACGCAGGGAAAGGATCCCTCCTCTCGAGCTAGGAGGCAGAAACGGGGCTCCTCTGGATGTGGGCGGGACTCTCGTGCTTCCTCTCGAGTGGAGTCGGGAATGTTGCGAAACTTCTTGAGTTGCAGCAAGGGTGTGAAGGACCCTTTGAAAGTTCCAGAGTTTAGGTGTGATTAGCCTCGAGACGCCTCAGCGGAAATGGGCCTCATCTCGCCTGGAGTGGAGAACCTCCTGGATTTTCTCGAGTTTCGGCAGGTGCTCTCGACTTACGACGGGGACCTCAGGGACCCGCTGTGGTTGCGTCAGGAAAGGCCAGTCCCCATGCGAGTTGCTCCGGGGTCTCTCGGGATTCCTCTCACGTCGATGCCGGGCCATAAGATCTTGTGTGGAGCCAGTGCCGGAACCTGAGGCTTCCTCTCCAGTGCTGACATGGATCTTTGAGGTACTTCTGGAGTCTCCCCAGGGGAGTCAGTCCTCGTCTCGAGAGGGGGCATGCACGTGCGCTTTCCTCCCCAGCCGTAGCAGCAGTGTCACGCTTCCCTTCGAGTGGATCAAGGTATCTGTGGCTTTCCCTCGAGGTTTTCCCACGAGGCTTTCCCACGAGGCTTTCCCACAGCGCTGTCCCACCTGCCACCGTGGTGTGAGTCGATCCTCGGCTTGAAAGTCGAGGCAGTGCAGGGAAAGCAGGTTTCCCTGGAATGGACTGAGACATCTGGGGGACTCTGGGAATGGTGGCACGGCCCTAGGAGTTCCTCTCGCCTTTCCTGTGGAGAGCGCCTCCTCTTGAGATGCGACGGGAACGCCGGGAATTCTTTCCCCACCACGCAGGGAAAGGATCCCTCCTCTCGAGCTAGGAGGCAGAAACGGGGCTCCTCTGGATGTGGGCGGGACTCCCGTGATTCCTCTCGAGTGGAGTCGGGAATGTTGCGAAACTTCTTGAGTTGCAGCAAGGGTGTGAAGGACCCTTTGGAAGTTCCAGAGTTTATGTGTGATGAGCCTCGAGACGCCTCAGCGGAAATGGGCCTCATCTCACCTGGAGGGTAGAACCTCCTTGGATTTTCTCGAGTTGTGGCAGGTGCTCTCGACTTACGACGGGGACCTCAGGGACCCGCTCTGGTGTCCTCAGGAAAGGCCAGTCCCCATGCGAGTTGTTCGGGGGCCTCTCGGCAGCTTCTCGGGTTTCCTCTCCCGTCGATGCTTGGGCCTAAGACCTTGTGTGGAGTCAGTGCCGGAACCTGAGGATTCCTCTTCAGTGCTGACATGGATCTTGGGGTACTTCTGGAGTCTCCCCAGGGGAGTCAGTCCTCGTCTCAAGTGGGGGCATGCACGTGCACTTTCCTTCCGAGCTGTAGCAGCAGTGTCGCACTTCCCTTCGCGTGGATCAAGGGATCTGTGGCTTTCCCTCGAGGCTTTCCCACGAGGCTTTCCCACAGGGCTGTCCCACGTGCCACCGTGGTGTGAGTCGATCCTCGTCTTGAAAGTGGAGGCAGTGCAGGGAATACAGGTTTCCCTGGAATGGACTGAGACATCTGGGGGACTCTGGGAATGGTGGCAGCGACCCTGGAGTTCCTCTCGCCTTTCCTTTGGAGAGCGCCTCCCCTTGAGATGCTACGGAAATGCCGGGAATTCTTTCCCGACCACGCAGGGAAAGGATCCCTCCCCTCGAGCTAGGAGGCGGAAACGGGGCTCCTCTAGATGTGGGCGGGACTCTCGTGCTTCTTTCGAGTGGAGTCGGGTATGTCGGGGAACTTCTTGAGTTGCAGCAAGGGTGTGAAGGACCCTTTGGAAGTTCCAGAGGTTAGGTGTGATTAGCCTCGAGATGCCTCAGCGGAAATGGGCCTCATCTCGCCTGGAGGGGAGAACCTCCTGGATTTTCTCGAGTTGTGGCAGGTGCTCTCGACTTACGACGGGGACCTCAGGGACCCGCTCTGGTGGCCTCAGGAAAGGCCAGTCCGCATGCGAGTTGCTCGGGGGCCTCTCGGGATTCCTCTCCCGTCGATGCCGGGGCCTAAGACTGCCGGGAGCCAGTGTGAGGTAGCCCGCCCGTGACAAGGTTATGAGGAAGGAAGCTGACATACGCAAGGCGTGCTCAGACTTCAGGGATCCTCTTGAAAATTTTTAAGCACGTACCCCAACAAAAATCTGCCGGCTTTTGTGCTCTGCTTTTTCACTCTTCTGACCTTTTCTGGAAAAAGTCAATTCAGGCCGTTAGTCTTCTGCATTTGAAAGAGTGTTTCAATCCAAAAACCCTCTGATTTCTTTCTAGCCTGCCTGTAGGACTCGTACAGCTGCGCTTGTGATTGTTTGAGGCCTCCTGACCGCAGGAGGCACAGGAAGCTTAAAACATCCTAGGAATGCAGGAGCTTCCGAGGAGTCAAAATCTTTAGAATAGGACTGATTAAAAGTTTCATTTTTGGGGTCAATGCTTGCTGCCAAATTTTCATATCCTTTATTTTTAGATATAGTTGGTATATAGAAAAACAAGTAGTAGACCTGGTATTAGCAACATTAGATCTTTGAGTTAAGTACCTTCTTTGTTATAACCCACTGCACCTTTGTTCTATAGAGATGTAACTTTAATGCTTTAAGGAGATGCAGATTAAAGAAAAACACTTCAGGGGAAACAAAATTAACATTCATTAAGGAAGAGAGCCAAAAAGTGTTAACAAGCCTCTTGGCCAGAAGATAATGTAAATCACCTGAGACCTTTTGTATACAAAATGATATACAGAAAGAATCTGGGTTGCGAACACTATATAATTTTGTGTTATCCATTGATCTCCATGTTTTATCAAAAGTATAAAAGGCCTTCTGAACAATAAAGGAGGAGGCCAGGGGCCGGGGCCAGATTCTCGGACCAGCTTCTCGAACTAGTCTCTCAGCCTGGTTTCTTGGGACTCTGGCTCCCCCCGTGTCTTTCTCTCTCTTTCTTGCTTCTCTAACTTTCCTTCTCTCTGCTCTTTACTATAACTTCAGGATGAATCTCCACCTGGAGTGCGGAGTCTCGCCAGGTCTACTTACTTGCCCTGGCTGTTAAGACCCGCACGAAAGGGAGCTTAAGGCGAGGCACCCTTAGATATTCAAGCGGCGCCGAGTGGCCAACGTAGGAGGTGCAAATTCCTTTGTCTGGAATTTTATTGACCGTCCGAGTAAACCAAGCTATTCAGCCCTTCTTCCTCCACTTAATCTTCTTACTACACTATAGTTTCCTAATCTAATCTTACATTAATAAATAAACAAGTCTTTCCACGCCAACGCCGTCCACCCTTCGAATTCCCTGGATCCACCGGGGCTGGACCCCGGCATCAGACCTTGTGTAGAGTCGGTGCCGGAACCTGAGGATTCCTCTCCAGTGCTGACATGGATCTTGGCGTACTTCTGGAGTCTCCCCAGGGGAGTCAGTCCTCGTCTCGAGTGGGGGCATGCACGTGCGCTTTCCTCCCGAGCTGTAGCAGCAGTGTCACGCTTCCCTTCGCGTGGATCAAGGGATCTGTGGCTTTCCCACGAGGCTTTCCCACAGGGCTGTCCCACGTGCCACCGTGGTGTGAGTCGATCCTCGGCTTGAAAGTCGAGGCAGTGCAGGGAAAACAGGTTTCCCTGGAATGGACTGAGACATCTGGGGGACTCTGGGAATGGTGGCACGACCCTGGAGTTCCTCTTGCCTTTCCTGGGGAGAGCGCCTCCTCTTGAGATGCGACGGAACGCCGGGAATTCTTTCCAGACCACGCAGGGAAAGATCCCTCCTCTCGAGCTAGGAGGCGGAAAACCGCGCTCCTCTGGATGAGGGAGGGACTCTCGTGATTCCTCTCGAGTGGAGACGGGTATGTCGGGGAACTTCTTGAGTTGCAGCAAGGGTGTGAAGGACCCTTTGGAAGTTCCAGAGGTTAGGTGTGATTAGCCTCGAGATGCCTCAGCGGAAATGGGCCTCATCTCTCCTGGAGGGGAGAACCTCCTGGATTTTCTCGAGTTGCGGCAGGTGTTCTCGACTTATGACGGGGACCTCAGGGACCCGCTCTGGTGGCCTCAGGAAAGGCCAGTCCCCAGCCGAATTGCTCGGGGGCATCTCAGGATTCCTCTCCTGTCCGATGCCGGGGCCTAAGACCTTGTGTGAAGTCGGTGCCGGAACCCTGAGGTTTCCTCTCCGGTGCTGACATGGATCTTGGGGTATTTCTGGAGTCTCCCCAGGGGAGTCAGTCCTCGTCTCGAGTGGGGCATGCACGTGCGCTTTACTCCCAAGCTGTAGCAGCAGTGTCGCGCTTCCCTTCGCGTGGATCAAGGGATCTGTGGCTTTCCCTTGAGGCTTTCCCTCGAGGCTTGCCCACAGGTCTGTCCCACGTGCCACCGTGGTGTGAGTCGATCCTCGGCTTGAAAGTCGAGACATTGCAGGGAAATCAGTTTTCCCTGGAATGAAATGAGACATCAGGGGGACTCTGGGAATGGTGGCACCACCCTGGAGTTCCTCTCGCCTTTCCTGTGGAGAGCGCCTTCTCTTGAGATGCGACAGGAACGCCGGGAATTCTTTCCCATCCAAGCAGGGATTGGATCCCTCCTCTCGAGCTAGGAGGCGGAAACGGGGCTCCTCTCGATGTGGGCGGGACGCTCGTGTTCCTCTCGAGTGGAACGGGTATGTCGAGAAATTTCTTGAGTTGCAGCAAGGGTGTGAAGGACCCTTGGAAGTTCCAGACGTTAGGTGTGATTAGCCTCGAGACGCCTCAGCGGAAATGGGCCTCATCTCACCTGGAGGGGAACCTCCTGGATTTTCTCGAGTTGCGGCAGGTGCTCTCGACTACGACGGGACGTCAAGTACGCGCTCTGGTGGCCTCAGGAAAGGCCAGTCCCTTGCGAGTTGCTCGGGGATCACTCGGATTCCTCTCTCGTCGATGCCGGGGCCTAAGACCTTGTGTGGAGTCGGTGCCGGAAACTGAGGATTCCACTCCAGTGCTGACATGGATCTTGGGGTACTTCTGGAGTCTCCCCAGGGAGTCAGTCCTCGTCTCGAGTGGGGCATGCACGCGCTTTCTCCCGAGCTGTAGCAGCAATGTCACACTTCTATCGCATGGATCAAGGGATCTGTGACTTTCCCTCGAGGCTTTCCCACAAGGCTTTCCCACGAGGATTTTCCCACAGGGCTGTCGCACGTGCCACCGTGGTGTGAGTCGATCCTCGGCTTGAAAGTCGAGGCAGTGCAGGGAAAACAGGTTTCCCTGGAATGGACTGAGAAATCTGGGGGACTCTGGGAATGGGGAACGACCCTGGAGTTCCTCTCGCCTTTCCTGTGGAGAGTGCCTCCTCTTGAGTTTCAACGGGAACGCTGGAATTTCTTTCCCGACCACGCAGGGAAAGGATCCCTCCTCTCGAGCTAGGAAGCTGAAACGGGGCTCCTCTGGATGTGGGCGGGACTCTCGTGCTTCCTCTCGAGTGGAGACGGGTATGTCGGGAAACTTCTTGAGTTGCAGCAAGGGTGTGAAGGACCCGTTGGAAGTTCCAGAGGTTAGGTGTGATTAGCCTCGAGACGCCTCAGCGCAAATGGGCCTCATCTTGCCTGGAGGGGAGAACCTCCTGGATTTTCTCGAGTTGCGGCAGGTGCTCTCGACTTACGACGGGGAACAAGGGACCCCTCTGGTGGCCTCAGGAAAGGCCAGTCCCCATGCGAGTTGCACGGGGCCCTCTAGGGATTCCTCTCCCGTCGATGCCGGGGCCTAAGACCTTGTGTGGAGTCGGTGCCGGAACCTGAGGATTCCTCTCCAGTGCTGACATGGATCTTGGGGTACTTCTGGAGTCTCCCCAGGGGAGTCAGTCCTCCTCTAAGTGGGGCATGCACGTGCGCTTTCCTCCGAGCTGTAGCAGCAGTGTCACGCTTCCCTTCGCGTGGATCAAGGGATCTGTGGCTTTCCCTCAGGCTTTCCCAGGAGGCTTTTCCACGATGCTTTCCCACAGGGCTGTCCCACGTGCCACCGTGGTGTGAGTCGATCCTCGGCTTGAAAGTCGAGGCAGTGCAGGGAAAACAGGTTTCCCTGGAATGGACTGAGACATCTGGGGGACTCTGGGAATGGTGGAACGACCCTGGAGTCCTCTCGCCTTTCCTGTGGAGAGTGCCTCCTCTTGAGATGCGACGGAAACGCCGAGAATTCTTTCCCGAACACGCAGGGAAAGGATCCCTCCTCTCGAGCTAGGAGGCGGAAACGGGGCTCCTCTGGATGTGGGCGGGACTCTCGTGCTTCCTCTCGAGTGGAGACGGGTATGTCGGGGAACTTCTTGAGTTGCAGCAAGGGTGTGAAGAACGTTTTTGGAAGTTCCAGAGTTTAGGTGTGATTAGCCTGGAGACGCCTCAGCGGAAATGGGCCTCATCTCGCCTGGAGGGGAGAACCTCCTGGATTTTCTCGAGTTGCGGCAGGTGCTCTCGACTTATGACGGGGACCTCAGGGACCCGCTCTGGTGGCCTCAGGAAAGGCCAGTCCCCATGCGAGTTGCTCGGGGCCTCTCGGGATTCCTCTCCCGTCGATGCCGGGGCCTAAGACCTTGTGTGGAGTCGGAGCCGGAACGTGAGGATTCCTCTCCAGGGCTGACGTGGATCTTGGGGTACT
>NW_017217726.1:0-12343 GCF_001704415.2 Capra hircus | reverse complement strand
CTCTCGAGCTAGGAGCGGACACGGGGCTCCTCTGGATGTGGGCAGACTCTCGTGCTTCTCTTAGAGTGGAGACGGTATGTCAGGGAACTTCTTGAGTTGCAGCAAGGGTGTGAAGGACCCTTTGGAAGTTCCAGAGGTTAGGTGTGATTAGCCTCGAGACGCCTCAGCGGAAATGGGCTCATCTCGCCTGGAGGGAGAACCTCCTGGATTTTCTCGAGTTGCGGCAAGTGCTCTCGACTTATGACGGGACCTCAGGGACCCGCTCTGGTGGCCTCAGGAAAGGCCATGCCCCATGCGAGTTGTTCGGGGTCCTCTCGGGATTCCACTCCCGACGATGCCGGGGGCCTAAGATCTTGTGTGGAGTCCGGTGCCAGTCATGAGCATTCCTCTCCAGTGCTGACATGGATCCTGGGCTTCTTCTGGAGTCTCCCCAGGGGAGTCAGTCCTCGTCTCGAGTGGGGCATGCACGTGCGCTTTCCTCCGGAGCTGTAGCAGCAGTGTCACTCTTCCCTTCGCGAGGATCAAGGGATCAGGGGCTTTCCCCTCGAGGCTTTCCCACAGGCTTTCCCACGAGGCTTTCCCACAGGGCTGTCCAAGTGGCCGCCGGGTGTGAGTCGATCCTCGGCTTGAAAGTCGAGGCAGTGCAGGGAAAACAGGTTTCCCTTGAATGGACTGAGACATCTGGGGGACTCTGGAATGGTGGCACGACCCTGGAGTTCCTCTCGCCTTTCCTGTGAAGAGCGCCTCCTCTTGAGATGCGACGGGAACGCCGGGAATTCTTTCCCGACCACGCAGGGAAAGATCCCTCTCTCGAGCTAGAGGCGGAAACGGGGCTCCTCTGGATGTGGCAGGACTCTCGTGCTTCCTCTCGAGTGGAGACGGGTATGTCGGGTACTGTTGAGTTGCAACAATGGTGTGAAGGACCCTTTGTAGGTTCCAGAGTTTAGTGTTATAAGCTCGAGACGCCTCAGCGGAATTGGATCTCATCTCGCCGGATGGGAGAACTCCTGGATTTTCTCGTGTTGGGCAGCTGTTCTCGACTTACGACGGGGACCTCAGGACCCGCTCTGGTGGCCTCAGGAAAGGCCAGGCCCATGCGAGTTGCTCGGGGACTCTCGGGGCCTCTCAGGTTTCCTCTCCCGTCGATGCTGGGCCTAAAACCTTGTGTGGAGTCAGTGCCGGGACCTGAGGATTCCTCTCCAGTGCTGACATGGATCTTGGGGTACTTCTGGAGTCTCCAGGGGAGTCAGTCCTCGTCTCGAGTGGGGCATGCACGTGCGCTTTCCTCCGAGCTGTAGCAGCAGTGTCACGCTTCCCTTCGCGTGGATCAAGGATCAGGGCTTTCCTCGAGGCTTTCCACGAGGCTTTCCCACGAGGCTTTCCCACAGGGCTGTCCCACGTGCCACCGTGGTGTGAGTCGATCCTCGGCTTGAAAGTCGAGGCAGTGCAGGGAAAACAGGTTTCCTGAATGGACGGAGACATCTGGGGACTCTGGGAATGTGGCACGACCCTGGAGTTCCTCTCGCCTATCCTGTGGAGAGCGCTTCCTCTTGAGATGCGACGGGAACCCCGGGAATTCTTTCCCGTCCACTCAGAGAAAGGATCCCTACTCTCGAGCTAGGAGGCGGAAACGGGGCTCCTCTGGATGTGGGCGGGACTCTTGTGCATCCTCTCGAGTGGAGACGGGTATGTCTGGGATCCTCTTGAGTTGCAGCAAGGGTGTGAAGGACCTTTTGGAAGTTCCAGAGGTTAGATGTGATTAGCCTCGAGAGGCCTCAGCGGAAATGGGCCTCATCTCGCCCGGATGGGAGAACCTCTTGGATTTTCTCCTGTTGGGGCAGCTATTCTCGACTTACGATGGGGACCTCAGGGACCCGCTTGGTGGCCTCAGGAAAGGCCAGTCCCCATGCGAGTTGCTCGGGGGCTCTCGGGCTTCCCCTCACGTCGATGCCGGGGCCTAAGACCTTGTGTGGAGTCGGTGCCGGATCCTTAGGATTCCCCCTCCCAGTGCTGACATGGATCTTGGGGTACTTCTGGAGTCTCCCCAGGGGAGTCAGTCCTCGTCTCAAGTGGGGGCATGCACGTGCACTTTCCTCCCGAGATGTAACAGCAGTGTCATGCTTCCCTTCGCGGGGATCAAGGGATCTGTGGCTTTCCCTCGAGGCTTTCCCACCAGGCTTTCCCACGAGGCTTTCCCACAGGGCTGTCCCACGTGCCACCGTGGTGTGAGTCGATCCTCGTCTTGAAAGTCGAGGCAGTGCAGGGAAAACAGATTTCCCTGGAATGGACTGAGACATCTGGGGGACTCAGGGAATGGTGGCACGACCCTGGAGATCCTCTCGCCTTTCCGGCGGAGAGGGCCTCCTCTTGAGATGCGACGGGAACACCGGGAATTCTTTTCCGACAACGCAGAGAAAGGATCCCTCCTCTCGAGCTAGGAGGCGGAAACGGGGCTCCTCTGGATGTGGGCGGGACTCTCGTGCTTCCTCTCGAGTGGAGACGGGTATGTCAGGGGAACTTCTTGAGTTGCAGCAAGGGTGTGAAGGACCCTTTGGAAGTTCCATAGGTTAGGTGTGATTAGCCTCGAGACGCCTCTGGGAAATGGGCCTCATCTCGCCTGGAGGGAGTACCTCCTGAATTTTCTCGAGTTGTGGCAGGCGCTCTAGACTTACGACGGGGACTTCAGGAACCCGCTCTGGTGGCCACAGGAAAGGCCAGTCCCCATGCGAGTTGCTCGGGGGCCTCTTGTGATTCCCCTCCCGTTAATGCCGGGGCCTAAAGATCTTGTGTGGAGTTGGTGCCAGAACCTGAGGATTCCTCTCCAGTGCTGACATGGATCTTTGGGTAATTCTGGAGTCTCCCCAGGGGAGTCAGTCCTCATCTTGAGTGGGGGCATGAAAGTGCGCTGTCCTCCCGAGCTGTAGCAGCAGTGTCACGATTCCCTTTGCGTGGATCAAGAGATCTGTGGCTTTCCCTCGAGGCTTTCCCACGAGGCTTTCCCACGTGGCTTTCCCACAAGGCTGTCCCACGAGCCACCATGGTGTGAGTCGATCCTCGGCTTGAAAGTCGAGGCAGTGCAGGGAAAACAGGTTTCCCTGGAATGGACTGAGACATCTGTGGGACTCAGGTAATGGTGGCACGACCCTGGAGATCCTCTCGCCTTTCCGGCGGAGAGGGCCTCCTCTTGAGATGCGACGGGAACGCGGGGAATTCTTTCCCGACCACGCAGGGAAAGGATCGGGCCTCTCGAGCTAGGAGGCGGACACGGGGCTCCTCTGGATGTGGGCAGAACTCTCGTGCTTCCTCTAGAGTGGAGATGGGTATGTCGGGGAACTTCTTGAGTTGCAGCAAGGGTGTGAAGGACCCTTTGGAAGTTCCAGAGGTTAGGTGTGATTAGCCTCGAGACGCCTCAGCGGAAATGGGCCTCATCTCGCCTGGAGGGGAGAACCTCCTGGATTTTCTCCGAGTTGCGGCAAGTGCTCTCGACTTATGACGAGGACCTCAGGGACCCGCTCTGGTGGCCTCAGGAAAGGCCATGCCCCATGCGAGTTGTTCGGGGGTCCTCTCGGGATTCCACTCCCGACGATGCCGGGGGCCTAAGATCTTGTGTGGAGTCGGTGCCAGTCATGAGCATTCCTCTCCAGTGCTGACATGGATCCTGGGCTTCTTCTGGAGTCTCCCCAGGGGAGTCAGTCCTCGTCTCGAGTGGGGGCATGCACGTGCGCTTTCCTCCCGAGCTGTAGCAGCAGTGTCACTCTTCCCTTCGCGAGGATCAAGGGATCAGGGGCTTTCCCTCGAGGCTTTCCCACGAGGCTTTCCCACGAGGCTTTCCCACAGGGCTGTCCCAAGTGCCGCCGTGGTGTGAGTCGATCCTCGGCTTGAAAGTCGAGGCAGTGCAGGGAAAACAGGTTTCCCTTGAATGGACTGAGACATCTGGGGGACTCTGGGAATGGTGGCACGACCCTGGAGTTCCTCTCGCCTTTCCTGTGAAGAGCGCCTCCTCTTGAGATGCGACGGGAACGCCGGGAATTCTTTCCCGACCACGCAGGGAAAGGATCCCTCCTCTCGAGCTAGGAGGCGGAAACGGGGCTCCTCTGGATGTGGGCAGGACTCTCGTGCTTCCTCTCGAGTGGAGACGGGTATGTCGGGGTACTTGTTGAGTTGCAACAATGGTGTGAAGGACCCTTTGTAGGTTCCAGAGTTTAGGTGTTATAAGCCTCGAGACGCCTCAGCGGAATTGGATCTCATCTCGCCCGGATGGGAGAACCTCCTGGATTTTCTCGTGTTTGGGCAGCTGTTCTCGACTTACGACGGGGACCTCAGGGACCCGCTCTGGTGGCCTCAGGAAAGGCCAGGTCCCCATGCGAGTTGCTCGGGGACTCTCGGGGGCCTCTCAGGTTTCCTCTCCCGTCGATGCTGGGGCCTAAAACCTTGTGTGGAGTCAGTGCCGGGAACCTGAGGATTCCTCTCCAGTGCTGACATGGATCTTGGGGTACTTCTGGAGTCTCCCCAGGGGAGTCAGTCCTCGTCTCGAGTGGGGGCATGCACGTGCGCTTTCCTCCCGAGCTGTAGCAGCAGTGTCACGCTTCCCTTCGCGTGGATCAAGGGATCAGTGGGCTTTCCCTCGAGGCTTTCCCACGAGGCTTTCCCACGAGGCTTTCCCACAGGGCTGTCCCAACGTGCCACCGTGGTGTGAGTCGATCCTCGGCTTGAAAGTCGAGGCAGTGCAGGGAAAACAGGTTTCCCTGGAATGGACGGAGACATCTGGGGGACTCTGGGAATGTGGCACGACCCTGGAGTTCCTCTCGCCTTTCCTGTGGAGAGCGCCTCCACTTGAGATGCGATGGGAACGCCGGGAATTCTTTCCCGACGACGCGGGGAAAGAATCCGTCCTCTCGAGCTAGGAGGCGGAAACGGGGCTCCTCTGGATGTGGGCGGGTACTCTCGTGCTTCCTCTCGAGTGGAGTCGGGAATGATGCGGAACTTCTTGAGTTCCAGCAAGGGTGTGAAGGACCCTTTGGAAGTTCCAGAGTTTAGGTGTGATTAGCCTCGAGACGCCTCAGCAGAAATGGGCCTCATCTCGCCTGGAGGGGAGTACCTCCTGGATTTTCTCGAGTTTGGGCAGTGCTCTCGACTTACGACCGGGACTCAGGGACCCGCTCTGGTGGCCTCAAGAAAGGCCAGTCCCCTTGCGAGTTGCTCGGGGGTCCTCTCGGGATTCCTCTCCCGTCGATGCGGGGCCTATATCCTTGTGGAGTCGGTGCCGAACCTGAGGTTCTTTGTCTCCAGTGCTGACATGGATCTTGGGGTACTTCTGGAGTCTCCCCAGGGGAGTCAGTCCTCGTCTCGAGTGGGGGCATGCACGTGCGCTTTCCTCCCGAGCTGCAGCAGCAGTGTCACGCTTCCCTTCGCGTGGATCAAGGGATCTGTGGCTTTCCCTCGAGCTTTCCACGAGGCTTTCGAGGCTTTCCCACGAGTTCCCACGAGGCTTTCCCACCAGGCTTTCCCACAGGGCTGTCCCACGTGCCACCGAGGTGTGAGTCGATCCTCGGCTTGAAAGTCGAGGCAGTGCAGGGAAAACAGGTTTCCCTGGAATGGACTGAGACATCTGGGGACTCTGGGAATGGTGGACGACCCTGGAGTTCCTCTCTCCTTTCCTGTGGAGAGCGCCTCCTTGAGATGCGACGGGAACGCGGGGAATTCTTTCCCGACCACGCAGGGAAAGATCCCTCCTCTCGAGCTAGAGGCGGAAACGGGGCTCCTCTGGATGTGGGCGGGACTCTCGTGCTTCCTCTCGAGTGGAGACGGGTATGTCGGGGAACTTCTTGAGTTGCAGCAAGGTGTGAAGGACCCTTTGGAAGTTCCAGAGGTTAGGTGTGATTAGCCTGGGACGCCTCAGAGGAAATGGGCCTCATCTCGCCTGGAGGGGAGAACCTCCTGCATTTTCTCGAGTTGGTGCAGGTGCTCTCGACTTACGACGGGGACCTCAGGGACCGCTCTGGTGGCCTCAGGAAGGCCAGTCCCCATGCGAGTTGCTCGGGGCCTCTCGGATTTCTCTCTCCGTCGATGCCCGGGGCTAAGACCTTGTGTGGAGTCGGTGCCGGAACCTGAGGATTCCTCTCCAGTGCTGACATGATCTTGGGGTACTTCTGGAGTCTCCCCAGGGGAGTCAGTCCTCATCTCGAGTGGGGCATGCACGTGCGCTTTCCTCCCAAGCTGTAGCAGCAGTGTCACGCTTCCTTGCATGGATCAAGGGATCTGTGGCTTTCCCTCGAGGATTTCCCAAGGGCTGTGCCAAGTGCCACCGTGGTGTGAGTGGATCCTCGGCTGAAAGTCGAGGCAGTGTAGGGAAACAGGTTTCCCTGGAATGGACTGAGACATCTGGGGGACTCTGGGAATGGGTGCACGAATCTGGAGTTCCTCTCGCCTTTCCTGTGTAGCGCCTCCTCTTGAGATGCCGGGAACCGGGAACCCGCGAGGGAAAGGATCCTCCTCTGAGCTACGGCAGGCGGGGGCGGGAACAGCTCCTTCCTCTTGCATGGGGACTGGCCTTTCATGAGGAACAGAGCGGGTCTCTGAGGTCCAAGTCGTAAGTCGAGAGCTCCTGCTGCAACTCGAGAAAATCCAGGAGGTTCTCCCTCCAGGCGAGATGTGGCCCATATCCGATGACGCGTCTCGAGGCTATTCAACAAGCGTCTGGAACTAACAAACGGGCCTTCAAACCTAGCTGCAACTCAAGAAGTTCCCCGAAATACACCTCTCCACTCGAGAGGAAGCAGGAGAGTCCCGCCCACATCCAGAGTAGCCCCGTTACTGCCTCCTAGCTCGAGAGGAGGGATCCTTTCACTGAGTGGTCGGTCAAGTATTCCCGGAGTTCCCGACTCATCTCAAGAGGAGGCGCTATCCACAGGAAAGGCGAGAGGAACTCCAGATTCGTGCACCCATTCCCAGAGTCCCCAGATGTCTCAGTCCATTCCAGGGAAACCTGTTTCCCTACACTGCCTCGACTTTCAGGACGAGGATCCACTCACACCACGGTGGCACTTGGCACAGCCCTTAGGGAAATCCTCGAGGGAAAGCCACAGATCCCTTGATCCATGCAAAGAGAAGCGTGACACTGCTGCTACAGCTTGGGAGGAAAGCGCACGTGCATGCCTCCACTCGAGATGAGGACTGACTCCCCTGGGAGACTCCAGAAGTACCCCAAGATCTATGTCAGCACTGGAGAGGAATCCTCAGGTTCCGGCACCGACTCCACACAAGGTCTTAGACCCCGGCATCGACGGGAGAGAATCCGAGAGGCCCCCGAGCAACTCGCATGGGGACTGGCCTTACCTGAGGCCACCAGAGCGGGTCCCTGAGGTCCCCGTCTTAAGTCGAGAGCACCTGCACCAACTCGAGAAAATGCAGGAGGTTCTCCCCTCCAGGGGAGATGAGGCCCATTTCCTCTGAGGCGTCCCCAGGCTAATTACACCTAACCTCTGGAACTTCCAAAGGGTCCTTCACACCATTGCTGCAACTCAAGAAGTTCCCCGACGTACCCGTCTCCACTCGAGAGGAAGCACGAGAGTCCCGCCCACATCCAGAGGAGCCCCGTTTCCGCCTCATAGCTCGAGAGGAGGGATCTTTCCCTGCGTGGTCGGGAAAGAATTCCCGGCGTTCCCGTCGCATCTCAATTGGAGGCGCTCTCCACAGGAAAGGAGAGAGGAACTCCAGGGTCGTGCCACCATTCCCAGAGTCTTCCAGACGTCTCAGTCCATTCCAGGGAAACCTGTTTTCCCTGCACTGCCTCGACTTTCAAGCCAAGGATCGACTCACACCTCGGTGGCACGTGGGACAGCCCTGTGGGAAAGCCTGGTGGGAAAGCCTCGTGGGAAAGTCTCGTGGGAAAGCCTCATGGGAAAGCCTCGTGGGAAAGCCGAGGGAAAGCCACAGATCCCTTGATCCACGCGAAGGGAAGCGTGACACTGCTGCTGCAGCTCGGGAGGAAAGCGCACGTGCATGCCCCACTCGAGACGAGGACTGACTCCCCTGGGGAGACTCCAGAAGTACCCAAGATCCATGTCAGCACTGGAGAGGAATCCTCAGGTTCCGGCACCGACTCCACACAAGATCTTAGGCCCCGGCATCGACGGGAGAGGAATCCTGAGAGGCCCCGAGCAACTCGCATGGGGACTGGCCTCCTGAGGCCACTAGAGCGGGTCCCTGAGGTCCCCGTCGTAAGTCGAGAGCACCTGCCGCAACTCGAGAAAATACAGGAGGTTCTCCCCTCCAGGCGAGATGAGGCCCATTTCTGCTGAGGCGTCCTGAGGCTAATCACACCTGACCTCTGAAACTTCCAAAGGATCCTTCACACCTTTGCTGCAACTCAAGAAGTTCCCTGACATACCCGTCTCCACTCGAGAGGAAGCACGAGAGTCCCGACCACATCCAGAGGAGCCCCGTTTCCACCTCCTAGCTCGAGAGGAGGATCCTTTTCCCTGCGTGCTCGAGAAAGAATTCCCGGCGTTCCCGTCGCATCTCAAGAGGAGGCGCTCTCCACAGGAAAGGCGAGAGGAACTCCGGGTCATGCCAGCATTCCCAGAGTTCCCCAGATGTCTCAGTCCATTCCAGGGAAACCTGTTTTCTCTGCACTGTTTTGACTTTCAAGCCGAGGATAGACTCACACCACGGTGGCACGTGGGACAGCCCTGTGGGAAAGCCTCGTGGGAAAGCCTCGTGGGAAAGCCTCGAGGGAATGCCACAGATCCCTTTGTTCCACGTGAAGGAAAGGGTGACACTGCGGCTACAGCTCAGGAGGAAAGCGCAGGTGCATGCCCCCACTCGAGACGAGGACTGACTACCCTGGGGAGACTCCAGAAGTACCCCAAGATCCATGTCAGCACTGGAGAGGAATCCTCAGGTTCCGGCACTGACTCCACACAAGGTTTTAGGCCCCAGCATCGGACGGGAGAGGAAACCTTGAGAGCCCCGAGAGTCCCCGAGCAACTCGCATGGGGACTGGCCTTTCCTGAGGCCACCAGAGCGGGTCCCTGATGTCCCCGTCGTAAGTCGAGAACAGCTGCCCCAACACGAGAAAATCCAGGAGGTTCTCCCATCCGGGCGAGATGAGATCCAATTCCGCTGAGGCGTCTCCAGGCTTATAACACCTAAAACTCTGGAACCCTACAAAGGGTCCTTCACACCATTGTTGCAACTCAACAAGTACCCCGACATACCCGTTTCCACTCGAGAGGAAGCACGAGAGTCCTGCCCACATCCAGAGGAGCCCCGTTTCCGCCTCCTAGCTCGAGAGGAGGGATCCTTTCCCTGCGTGGTCGGGAAAGAATTCCCGGCGTTCCCGTCGCATCTCAAGAGGAGGCGCTCTTCACAGGAAAGGCGAGAGGAACTCCAGGGACGTGCCACCATTCCCAGAGTCCCCCAGATGTGTCAGTCCATTCAAGGGAAACCTGTTTTCCCTGCACTGCCTCGACTTTCAAGCCGAGGATCGACTCACACCACGGTGGCACTTGGGACAGCCCTGTGGAAAGCCTCGTGGGAAAGCCTCGTGGGAAAGCCTCGAGGGAAAGCCCCTGATCCCTTGATCCTCGCGAAGGGAGGCGTGACACTGCTGCTACAGCTCGGGAAGGAAAGCGCACGTGCATGCCCCACTCGAGACGAGGACTGACTCCCCTGGGGAGACTCCAGAAGAAGCCCAGGATCCATGTCAGCACTGGAGAGGAATGCTCATGGACCGGCACCGACTCCACACAAGATCTTAGGCCCCGCATCGTCGGGAGAGGAATCCCGAGAGGACCCCGAACAACTCGCATCGGGGCATGGCCTTTCCTGAGGCCACCAGAGCGGGTCCCTGAGGTCCTCGTCGTAAGTCGAGAGCACCTGCCACAACTCGAGAAAATCCAGGAGGTTCTCCCCTCCAGGCGAGATGAGGCCCGTTTCCGCTGAGGCGTCTCGAGGCTAATCACACCTAACCTCTGGAACTTCCAAAGGGTCTTTCACACCCTTGCTGCAACTCAAGAAGTTCCCCGACATACCCGTCTCCACTCGAGAGGAAGCACGAGAGTTCTGCCCACATCCAGATGAGCCCCGTGTCCGCCTCCTAGCTCGAGAGGAGGGATCCTTTCCCTGCGTGGTCGGGAAAGAATTCCAGGCGTTCCGTCGCATCTCAAGAGGAGGCCCTCTCCGCCGGAAAGGCGAGAGGATCTCCAGGGTCGTCCACCATTACCTGAGTCCCACAGATGTCTCAGTCCATTCCAGGGAAACCTGTTTTCCCTGCACTGCCTCGACTTTCAAGCCGAGGATCGACTCACACCATGGTGGCTCCTGGGACAGCCTTGTGGGAAAGCCACGTGGGAAAGCCTCGTGGGAAAGCCTCGAGGGAAAGCCACAGATCTCTTGATCCACGCAAAGGGAATCGTGACAACTGCTGCTACAGCTCGGGAGGACAGCGCACGTGCATGCCCCCACTCAAGATGAGGACTGACTCCCCTGGGGAGACTCCAGAATTACCCAAAGATCCATGTCAGCACTGGAGAGGAATCCTCACGTTCCGGCACCAACTCCACACAAGACCTTAGGTCCCGGCATTAACGGGAGGGGAATCACAAGAGGCCCCCGAGCAACTCGCATGGGGACTGGCCTTTCCTGAGGCCACCAGAGCGGGTTCCTGAAGTCCCCGTCGTAAGTCTAGAGCGCCTGCCACAACTCGAGAAAATTCAGGAGGTACTCCCCTCCAGGCGAGATGAGGCCCATTTCCCAGAGGCGTCTCGAGGCTAATCACACCTAACCTATGGAACTTCCAAAGGGTCCTTCACACCCTTGCTGCAACTCAAGAAGTTCCCTGACATACCCGTCTTCACTCGAGAGGAAGCACGAGAGTCCCGCCCACATCCAGAGGAGCCCCGTTTCCGCCTCCTAGCTCGAGAGGAGGGATCCTTTCCCTGCGTTGTCGGAAAAGAATTCCCGGGTGTTCCCGTCGCATCTCAAGAGGAGGCCTCTCCGCCGGAAAGGCGAGAGGATCTCCAGGGTCGTGCCACCATTCCCTGAGTGCCCCAGATGTCTCAGTCCATTCCAGGGAAATCTGTTTTCCCTGCACTGCCTCGACTTTCAAGCCGAGGATCGACTCACACCACGGTGGCACGTGGGACAGCCCTGTGGGAAAGCCTCGTGGGAAAGCCTGTGGGAAAGCCTCGAGGGAAAGCCACAGATCCCTTGATCCCCGCGAAGGGAAGCATGACACTGCTGCTACATCTCGGGAGGAAAGCGCACGTGCATGCCCCCACTCGAGACGAGGACTGACTCCCCTGGGGAGACTCCAGAAGTACCCCAAGATCCATGTCAGCACTGGAGGGGAATCCTCAGCTTCCGGCCCCGACTCCACACAAGGTCTTAGGCCCCGGCATCGACGGGAGAGGAATCACGAGAGGCCCCCTAGCAACACGCATGATAACTGGCCTTTCCTGCGGCCGCCAGAGCGGGTCCCTGAATCCCCGTCGTAACTCGAGAGCACCTGCTGAAACTCGGGAATATCCAGGAGCCTCTCCATTCCAGGCGACATGAGGCCCATTTCCGCTGAGGCATCTCGAGACTAACCACACCTAACCTCTGGAACTTCCAATGGGTCCTTCACACCCTTGCTGCAACTCAAGAAGTTCCCCGACATACCCGTTCCTCTTCACGTTCTGCCATAATGGTGGTGTCATCTGCATATCTAAGTTGATTGATATTTCTACCGGCAATCTTGATTCCAGCTTATGTATCTTCCATCCAGCAGCATTTTTCATGATGTACTCTGCATAGAAGTTAAATAAACAGGGTGACAATATACAGCCTTGACATACTCCTTTTCCTTTTTGGAACCAGTCTGTTGTTCCATGTCCTGCTCTAACTGTTGCTTCCTGACCTTCATCCAGATTTCTCAAGAGGCAGGTTAGGTGGTCTGGTATTCCATCTCTTTCAGAATTGTGGCTAAAAACAACAGTATAAGGACCTTTCCGATGTCAGGCCAAGGAATTGTGTTTCCAGTCATTGAGCCACACCTGATCACTGAGCACAAATTCATGAATCTGTTCCTCAAGGGGGAATGATATTCTTTTTTATACAAACTTAGTTACCTGATTTATTACCTTACCTAATTGTTCATCTGCTGTGAAATCCCCCCCTTACTTGTGGCAAATCTGCTAACACCTGCTCACTGTGGGAGGGGGTCTCCCATAGAAAATTTCATAAAGGACAACAACTGTGGGAACGTGTGGTTACCCGTAATATGAGTAAGTCTGCCGGAAGCAAGCCCATCCAGTACAGTCAGTCTCTAATGATCCATTTTGAAAGTGTCTCTTCAAGA
>NW_017217725.1:0-12344 GCF_001704415.2 Capra hircus | reverse complement strand
GGCATCTCAAGAGCAAGGGCTCTCATAGGAAAGGCGAGAGGTACTCAGGGTCGTGCCACCATTCCAAGAGTCCCCCAGATGTCTCAGTCCATTTCAGAGGAACCTGTTTTCACTGCACTGCCTCGACTTTCAAGCCGAGGATCCACTCACACATGGTGGCACGTGGGACAGCCCTGTGGGAAAGCCTCGTGGGAAAGCCTCGAGGGAAAGCCACAGATCCCTTGATCCCCAGACGGGAAGCGTGACACATCTGCTACACTGTCCCTGAGGTCACGGTCGTATGTCGAGAGCACCTGCCGCAACTCGAGAAATCCAGAGGTTCTCTGCTCCAGTCTAGATGAGGCCCATTTTCTCTGCGGCGTCTCGAGAGTAATCACACCTAAACTCCTGGAACTTCCAAAGGTCCTAACACACCTTGCTACAACTCAAGAAGTTCCCCGACATACCGTCTCCACTCCAGAGGAAGCACGAGGGTCCGGCCACCTCCAGAGGAGCTCCGTTTCCGCCTCCAAGCTCGAGATGAGGGATCCTTCCCTGCTTCTCGGGAAAGAATTCCCGACGTTTCCGACGCATCTCAAGAGGAGGCGCGCTGCACAGTAAAGGCGAGAGGAACTCATGGGTCGTGCCACCATTCCAAGAGTCCCCCAGATGTCTCAGTCCATTCCAGAGGATCCTGTTTTCCCTGCACTGCTTCGACTTTCACGCCGAGGATCGACTCACACCACGGTGGCACGTGGGACAGCCTGTATGAAAGCCTCGTGGGAAAGCCTCGAGGGAAAGCCACAGATCCCTTGATCCACGCGACGGGAAGCGTGACACTGCTGCTACAGCACGGGAGGAAAGCGCACGTGCATGCCCCACTCGAGACGAGCACTGACTCCCCTGGGGAGACTCCAGAAGTACCCCAAGATGCATGTCAGCCCTGGAGAGGAATCCTCAGGTTCCGGCCCGACTCCACACAAAGGTCTTAGGCCCAGCATCGACGGGAGTGGAATCATGAGAGGCCCATAGCAACTCGCATGGGGACTGGCCTTTCCTGAGGCCGCCAGAACGGGTCCCTGAAGTCCCCGTCGTAAGTCGAGAGCACCTGCCGAAACTCGGTAAAATACAGGAGGTTCTCCCCTGCAGGCGAGATGAGGCCCGTTTCCACTGAGGTGTCTCGAGGCTAATCACACGTGACCTCTGGAACTTCCAAAGAGTCTTCACAGTCAAGCTGCCAACTCAAGAAGTTCCCCGACACACCCGTCTCCACTCAAGAGGAAGCACGATGGTCCCGGCCACATCCTGAGGAGCTCCGTTTCCGGCTCGTACCTCGAGATGAGGGATCCTTTCCCTGCTTGGTCGGGAAAGAATTCCCGGCATTCCCATCGCATCTCAAGGGAGGCGCTTCTCCAAAGGAAAGGGGAGAGGAACTGCAGGGTCGTGCCACCATTCCAAGACTCCCCCAGATGTGTCAGTCCGTTCCACAGGAACCTGTTTTCCCTGCACTGCCTCGGCTTTCACGCCGAGGATCGACTCACACCACCGTGACACGTGGACAGCCCTGTGGGAAAGCCTCGTGGGAAAGACTCGAGGCAAAGCCACAGATCCCTTGGTCCACGCAAGGGGAACCGTGACACTGCTGCTACAGCATGGGAGGAAATGGCACGCTCATGCCCCCACTCGAGACGAGGCCTGACTCCCTTGTGGAGACTCCAGAAGTACCCAAATCCATGTCAGCACTGGAGAGGAATCCTCAGCTTCCGGCCCCGACTCCACCACAAGGGAGAGCACCTGCTGAAAACTCGGAAATATCCAGGAGCCTCTCCATTCCAGGCCGACATGAGGCCCATTTCTGCTGAGGCCATCTCGAGACTAACCACACCTAACCTCTGGAACTTCCAAAGGGTCCTTCACACCCTTGCTGCAACTCAAGAAGTTCCCCGACATACCCTTTCCTCTTCACGTTCTGCCATAATGGTGGTGTCATCTGCATATCTAAGTTTATTGATATTTCTACCGGCAATCTTGATTCCAGTTCATGTATCTTCCATCCCAGCATGTTTCATGATGTACTCTGCATATAAGTTAAATAAACAGGGTGACAATATACAGCCTTGACATACTCCTTTTCCTTTTTGGAACCAGTCTGTTGTTCCATGTCCTGCTCTAACTGTTGCTTCCTGACCTTCATCCAGATTTCTCAAGAGGCAGGTTAGGTGGTCTTGGTATTCCCATCTCTTTCAGAATTGTGGCTAAAACAACAGTATAAGGACCTTTCCGATGTCAGGCCAAGGAATTGTGTTTCCAGTCATTGAGCCACACCTGATCACTGAGCACAAATTCATGAATCTGTTCCTCAAGGGGGAATGAGATTCTTTTTTTATACAAACTTAGTTACCTGATTTATTTACCTTACCTAATTGTTCCATCTGGCCTGTGAAATCCCACCCCCTTACTTGTGGCAAATCTGCTAACACCTGCCTCACTGTGGGAGGGGGTCTCCCATAGAAAATTTCATAAGGACAACAACTGTGGGAACGTGCGGTTACCCGTAATATGAGTAAGTCTGCCGGAAGCAAGCCCATCCATGTACAGTCAGTCTCTATGATCCATTTTGAAAGTGTTTCTTCAAGAGTTTGGTTGTTTCTTTCCACCATTCCAGAACACTGGGGCCTATATGCTGTATGTAATTTCCCACTGATATTTAGAGCTTCACATACCTGTTAATTAACGCGGCTACCAAAGACAGGGCCATTGTCGGATTCTATACTGGTTGGAAACCCAAGTCTGGGAATTATTTCTCAAATCAGCGAGCTACTTCATTTTCTTTTTCAGATCAGGTAGGGAAGGCCTCTGGCCCAACCGGAGAAGGTACCTACTATTCTAGTAAGTCATGATAACAGGTGACTGCCTTTGCTTCCCGAAGGACACTCGCTTTCCCTGCATCCTGAGAACTCCACGTCTCAGCCAGTTGGAAAAGCGCTTCTTGGAGGTCATTATTCAGGGGCAATTTCCCCTGGAGCCCGGGGCCATAGGGAGCGGCTCCACACTCCCAGGAAAGGCAGAGCCACAGCCACACATCTGTCCCATCCCCTTTGCTCTGTAGGAGAGCTCTAGTGAGCCTAGGTCTGTCAGGAAAATTCTTGGCTCCTATGGGGACACATTCTATGTGTGAAACTGCATCCAGGACCTAGGGGCCACAGGGCGCCTGTTTCTCTCGGGGGCGGAGGGGTGGGGGGCCTGAAGCAGTGCGGCCCAGCAACAGCTTCCACATCCATCCAATTGCTCTTTTCTTACCTCTGATAGAACTAGCTTTGTTCCAGCCTTTGGCAATTTGGAGGCAAGCGGGCCCCACTTCCTCCCCAAGGAGGCATGGGACCTACTCTGAGTGGAAAGGCCCCTCACGGAGCTGAACCCAGGAAGGCACCCAGTCATGTCTGACACATTCCTGCATCCTGCTTCTTCATGAGCAATACCGCTATAAGCTAGGACATGTCTTTCCAAGGCTCAGAAAGGACAGGGAGATGCATGGTGCTGCCTCTGGAATTTCGGTCCTCTGAGCAGACCTGGAGGTCTCCCCTTGAAGGAGCTAACCAGTTTCTTCCAAATACAGGCTTGCAAACACACACTGGGTGGCTGCCTCTTCTTCCCTGAAGGACGATCACTTTCCCCGCATCCTGTGAACTCTGCATCCCAGCCTGCTGGAAAAGCGCTTCTTGGAGGTCATTTTTCAGGGACAATTTTCCCTGGAGCCCGGGGCCGTAGGGAGGGCCCCATGCTCGCTGGGAAAGGCAGAGTCACATCCACAGTCTGTTCTACCCCTTTTGCCCTGTAGGAGAGCTCTAGTGAGCCTAGGTCTGTCAGGAAAATTCTTGGCTCCTATGGGGACACACCCTGTGTGTTAACCTGCATATCGGACCTAGGGGCCACAGGGCGCCTGTTCCTCTCGGGGGGGACCCTGAAGTGGTGCGGCCCAGCAACAGCCTGAACATCCATCCGATTGCTCTTTTCTTCCTTCTGATAGAGCTAGCTTTGCTTCTCGCTTTGGCATTTCGGAAGCCAGGGGGAGCCCCACCGCTGTTGTCCTGGGGTCTATTGGAGGTACCGGGTCTATTGGACCCCAGCATGGCACCCGACCCCTCAGACACACTCCCGCAGCCTCCTTCCCCATGGGCAGGACTGTTCTGACCTAGGAATGTGTTCCCAAGGCTCAGAAAATGCCAGGGAGACACACGGCCCTGACTCTGGAACTGAGGCCAGTTGGAGCAGGCCTGGAGGTCTGACGTCTGAGACGCCAAACACTTGCTGCAAGATACAGGTGTGAAAACACACTCTCTGGGGCTGCCTTTCCTTCCTCCAAGGAAGAGAGCTTTTCCAGTCTCCTCCGTGCTGAGTCATACAAGGCTGCAAAGGTCTGGCTTAGAGGGCATTTCTCAGCGGCAATGGCCCCTGAGGCCCTGCACCCAGGGAGGGATCCTACCCTCCCAGGGGAAGTCAAAGCAACCTCCAAACAGCTGTTCTCTCATGTTTCCTCTGCAGGAGGGAGCTAGTGAGCCCAGGTCTGTCTGGAACGTTCTTGGATCCTGCGGGGAAATCATCCTGGGAGCCACCTGGATACCAGTCGTAGGGGCTAAAATTCGCATTTTCCTTCCTTGGAGCCCTAACGCAGTACAGCCTAGCAACTGCTTGAAAATCCATCCTGTTGCTGTTTTCTTCCCTCTGACAGAGCGAGCTTTGCTCCCCATTTGGGGATTTCAGAAGCAAGGTGGTGGCCTGCAACTCCTTGCCTGGGGTCCATTGGAGGTGCAAGGTGCCCTCGACCAGGTGACCCCAGCATGACACCTGGCCCCCCTCAGACACACTCCCGCAGCAGTCCCCATGGGCAGGACTGCTCTCACCTAGGAATGTGTTTGCAAGGCCAGGAAACTGCAGGGAGACACAAGGCCCTGATTCTGGAATTGAGTCTGTTGGAACAGGCCTGCAGGTCTTCTGTCTAACAAGCCAAACACTTGCTGCAAGATACAGGCCTGAAAACACACTCTTGGGCTGCCTTTCCTTCCTCCAAGGAAGAGAGTTTTCTCAGCCTCCTGTGGGCTGAGAGTCACACAGGGCTGAAAAGCACTTGCTGGGAGATTATTTTTCATTGGCCATGGCCCCTGAGGCCCTGTGCTCAGGGAGGGCTCCCTCCCTCCCAGGGAAAGTCAAAGGAAGCTCCAAACGGCTGTTCAATCATGTTTCTGAGAGAGTCATTGCCAAGGCAGGTTTCTAAGAAGTTCAAGGGTCCCCAAGGAGAGAGGGCGTCTAGAATTCTCAAGGAGGAAGAAAGGACAAACTGTTTTTCCCTCTACATTCCTTAGGATTATATAACAATCATGCATCCTTCTTGAGGACGGTCTCTGGAAAAAACCTTCTGGCTAATCCTGTTATCTTAAAATGTCAATTATGGAGTAGGTCTAGTGAGTCTTTACAACCTCCAGACATTCTTTTGTTCGTCATAACTTATTGGAGAGTATATAACTCCATTACTAACACTAGCAAGGGGGTACGCTTTTCTGCCCCTTGTGATGTCTCTGTCAGAAGCTTTCTCTATCTCCTTTATCCTTTAATAAAACTCTATTGCACAAAAGCTCTGAGCAATCAAGCCTCGTCTTGGGCCCTGGATTGAATTCTTCTCCTCCATAAGCCAAGAATCCCAGCATCTTTTCGTGGTTCAGCAACAATATTTCATTTCCTCTGCAGGGAGAGAGCTAGTGAGCTTAGGTCTGTCTGGAACATTCTTGGATCCTGTGGGGAAAATATCCTGTGCACACATCTGGATACTGGGCCTAGAGGCCAAAATTTGCATTTCTTTCCCGGGGAGCCCCTAACGTGGTGTGACTTAGCAACTGCCTTGAAAATCCATCGCCATTGGCTGTTTTCCTCCTTCTGACAGAGCTGGCTTTGTTCCCTGCTTTGGGAATATCTCAACGAAGGGCCGGTCCATAGCTACTCGCCTGGGGCCCATTGGATGTGCAAGGTGCCCTCGACTAGGTGACCCTAGCATGGCACTCAGCCCGCTCCAGACACACTCCCGAGGCTTCTTTCTCATGGGAAGCACTGCTCCAACCTAGGAATGTGTCTGCAATGCTTGGAAAGTGCAGTGAGACACACAGCCCTGACTCTGCAATTGAGGCCCTCAGAGCAAGCCTGCAGCTCTGATGTCTGAGAAGCAAAACACTTGCTGCAAAGAGAGGCCTGAAAACACACTCTCTGTGGATGACTTTCCTTCCTCTAAGGAAGATAGTTTTCCAGTCTCCTGCTTCCTGAATGTCACACAGCTGGAATGGCGCTTGCTTGGAGGTCGTGATTCAGTGGCAATGACCCCTGAGGCCCTTTGCCCAGGGAGGGCTCCCACACTCACAGGCAAATCAAAGCAACTTCCAAGTGAGTCAGCTCTTCACATCAAGTGGCCAAAGTATTGGAGTTTCAGGTTCAGTATTAGTCCTTCCAATGTATATTCAGACCTGATTTCCTTTAGGATGGAGTGGTTGCGTCTCCTTGTAGTCTAAGCGACCTACAAGCATCTTCTCCAACACCACAGTTCAAAAAGCATCCAATTTTCAGCTGTCACTTTCTTTATAGTACATCTTTCATATCCATCCATGACATATGGAAAAACCATAGCCTTGACTGGATGGATCTTTGTTGGCAAAGCAACGTCTCGGCTTTTTAATATGCTGTCTAGTTTGGTCATCACTTTTCTTCCAAGTCATAAATACGTTTTAAGTTCATGAGGCAGACATCACCTGCAGTGATTTCCAAGCCCCCAAAATAGTCTGCTGCTGTTTCCAATGTTTTCCCATCTATTTGCCATGAAGTGATGAGACTGGATGCAATGATTTTAGTTTTCTGAATGCTGAGCTTTAAGCTAACTTTTTCACTCTCCTCTTTCACTTTCATCAGGAGACTCTTTAGTTCTTCTTCACTTTCTGCCATAAGGGTGGTGTCATCTGCATATCTGAGATTCTTGATATTTCTCCCAGCAATCTGGATTCCAGCGTGTGCTTCCTCCAGCCCAGTGTTTCTCATGATGTACTCTGCATATAAGTTAAATAAGCAGGGTGACAATACACTGCCTTGACATATTCCTTTTCCTATTTAGAACCAGTCTGTTGTTCCATGTCCAGTTCGAACTGTTTCTTCCTGACCTGCATACAGGTTTCTCAAGAGACAGGTCAGGTGGTCTGGTATTCCCATCTCTTTCAGAATTTTTCCCAGTTTATTGTGATCCACACAGTCAAAGGCTTTGGCATAGTCAATAAAGCAGAAATAGATGTCTTTTTTTCTGGAACTCTCTTGCTTTTTCAATGATCCAGTGGATGTTGGCAGTTTGATCTCTGGTTTCTCTGCATGTTTTAAATCCCTCTTGAACATTTGGAAGTTCACAGTTCATGTGAACTTGGAGAATTTTGAGCATTACTTTACTAGTGTGTGAGATGAGTGCAATTGTGCAGCAGCTTGAATATTCTTTGTCATTGCCTTTCTTTGGGATTGGAATGAAAACTGACCTAATGACTAGATGTTTTCAATTGCATATGCTGAAAGAACTGGCTGTGCAGTTTTGAAGAAAAAAAAATCATTTTAACCCATTTTCTCTGAAGTGCAAGGCATATCATGGCCATCCCTGAATCATAAAGTCACCTTTTCTTTATGTAGTCATAGTTTCATGCCTAAATTATAGGCCAACTCATGCTCAAATGGACTCTGATGTCAGGGGCAGATCAACTAATAAAAAGCTTGGATTGTCCCTCTGGAGGAAAGTGAGATCTTGGTCCCACGAGAAGAATCTGAAGGGTTAAGGGAACTTGCAAGAGTGGGGAAAGCTTAGTCCATCCTACATGTACCAAAATCTTAAATAAGGCTTATTTACTTTACCGAAGTAAAAAAACAGATGATGAAAACAATTATAAATCAATGAAAGGTAAAGAAACTCATAGTCTGTTATCAAAAATTGCATTCTAAGAAAACTTTGTTCTCTTAACCTAGAGAGGAGACTAAATTCCATCTGGTACCAGCTTACCAGAAGAAAAAAACAAACAAACAAATTATCGGTAAGCTTAAAAAAGTATATTCCATATATCTTGAAGTAGCAGTATTTCTGCAAAGGCATCAGTGTGAAACATAGAAGACATGGTTAAAACCTGATTAAATAGAAATTGACAATGTAATCTGGTCACTGCTGCGACTTGAAATGCTTTAATATGATAACTGGAATTATAACTGACAGCATTTGACCAGGACATATCAGATTTTCACGGATGTCAGATAATTTCTAGGATATCTATATTAGGAACTGAAGGAATCTTTGAACCTAGGAAAGAAAACAACAGTCTCAAAGGCCCTTGCTGAATATCTATCAGCAAGGAATGTCTTTGCAAGGATCGCAAAATGAAGGGAAATTACACCGACCTGCCTCTGCAACTTCGGTCCTCTGAGCAGATCTGGAGGTCTCCCTTTGTATAAGCTAACCTGTTCCTTCCAAATAGAGGTTTGCAACACAAAACAAGTGGCCGCCTATTCTTCCTCGAAGGAGGATCTCTTTCCCCACATCCTGCGAACTCCCTTTCCCAGCCTCCAGGAAAAGCGCTTCTTGCAGTTCCTTTCAGAAAATCCTATGGACGGAGAAGCCTGGTAGGCTGCAGTCCGTGGGGTCGCTGAGGGTCGGACACGACTGAGCGACTGCACTTTCATTTTCACTTTCATGCATTGGAGAAGGCAATGGCAACCCACTTACTGTTCTTGCCTGGAGAATCCCAGGGACGGGGGAGCCTAGTGGGCTACCGTCTATGGCGTCGCACAGAGTCGAACACGACTGAAGCAACTTAGCAGCAGCAGCAGCAGCAGCAGTTCCTTTCTTAGGGGCAGTTATCCCTGAGATTGGGACCTGGAAAGGCAGAGCCACCTCCACACACACGTCTTTTCTGTCCCCTTTCCTCTGGAGGAGAGCTCTAGTGAGCCTAGGTCTGTCAGGAAAATTCTTGGCTTTGACGGGATCACACCCGGTGTGTGAACCTGCATACCCGACCTAGGGGCCACAGGGCACCTGTTTTGCTCGAGTGGGTCCTGGAGGGGTGCAGCATAGCAAGAGCTTAAAAATCCATCCAATTTGTCTTTTTTTTTTTACCTCGGAGAGAACGAGTTTGCTCCACCTCCACCCTTTGGCAGTGTGGAGGGAAGAGGGCACCACCCTCTCCAAAGGGGACATAGGGCCTACCAGGAGAGAAAGGCCCCTTGAGGAGCTGAGCCCAGGTAGGCAGCCAGTGATGTCAAGCACACTCCCGCTGCTTGCTTCTTCATGGGCACTCCCACGATCTGCTAGGAATGTCTTTGCAAGGATCTCAAAGGGAAGGGGAGATACATGGCCCTGTCTCTGGAACTTCAGTCCTCTGAGCAGATCTGGAGGTCTTGAGTTGTATAAGCAAACCTGTTCCTTCCAAATAGAGGCTTGCAAACACACCCCGGTGGTTGCCTCTTCTTCCCCGAAGAAGTCTTTCTTTCCCCACATGCTGCGAACTCCCTGTCCCAACCTCCAAGAATAGCGCTTCTTGCCATTCCTTTCTTAGAGGCAGTTATCCCTGAGCTTGGGGCCGTAGGGAGTAGCCCCACACTCACAGGGAAAGGCAAAGACTCCTCCATACATCTCCTCTATCCCCTTTGCTCTGGAGGAGAGCTCTAGTGAGCCTAGGTCTTTCAGGAAAATTCTTGGCTTGGACAGGATCTCACCCTGTTTGTGAACCTGCATACCAACCAGGGGCCACAGAGCACCTGTTTCAGTAAAGTGGGCCCTGAAAGGGTGCAGCCTAGCAAGAGCTTGAAAATCCATTCAATTGCTGTTTTTGTACCTCTGACAGAGCGAGCTTGGCTCCACCCTTTGGCAGTGAGGAGAAAAGAGGCATGACACCTCCCCAAGGGGACATGGGGCCTATTCGAGAGGAAAGGCCCTTGTGGAGATGAGGCCAGGAAGGCACACAGTCGTGTCAAACACACTCCCACTGCTTGCTTCTTCAGGGGCACTCCCGCTATCAGCTAGGAATGTCTTTGCAATGATCACAAAGGGAAGGGGAGATACAGGGCCCTGCTTCTGGACCTCCGGTGCTCTGAGCAAATCTCGAGGTCTCCGTTGTTGGGTCAAGGTCAAGGTCAAGGTCAAGTTCAAGTTCAAGGTCAAGTTCAAGTCAAGGTCAAGTTCAACAAGTTCAAGTCAAGAAGTTCAAGTTCAAAGCAAGGTCAAGGTCAAGTTCAAGTTCAAGGTCAACAAGGTTTCAAGTCAAAGGTCAAGGTCAAGTCAAGTTCAAGTTCAAAGTTCAAGTTCAAGGTCAAGGTCAAGTTCAAGTTCAAGGTCAAGTCAAGTTCAAGTTCACAAGTTCAAGGTCAAGTTCAAGTTCAAGTTCAAGGTCAAGGTTCAAGTTTCAAGTTCAAGTCAAGGTCAAGGTCAAGGTCAAGGTCAAGTTCAAGTTCAAGGGCAGGGCAAGGCCAAGCCCAAGACCAAGGCAAGGGCAAGGGCAAGGCAAGGCCCAGGCCAAGGCAAAGGCCAAGGCACCAAAGCGAAGCCAAACCCCCGTAACGCCTGACAAAAGGCAGAAGCCACTAGGCCCCTGTGCAGAGGAAGCCACTGAAGGCAGCAAGGCCACAGAGCTCCCGACTCCCATTCCCACAGGAAGATGTGAGGATAAAGGGCCTCATCCCAGCACAGCACCCGCTCCCACCACCCCGCAACCCGGCCCCCCCCCGCAGCACGCCCCCTGAAACAACACTGTCTTCCCAGAAAAGAGAACGGAGAAGCCATGTGTGTGCCAAAGGAGCAAGATGAACGAACGATGCCACGCCCTCCGAATTTGGGCACACCTGACGCCTCGGAACCCCGGGCCTGGCCGATGGGTCCCCCCGTTCTCGGGTGGAGGGGGGTCAACACATTGGCCGAGAGCCCTTGCCCAGGCCACCCGCAAATCCCCTGAGATGTGATCCGACCACAGGGACCGAGGGCAAACGTACCGCTTGAGGTGCTGGAGGAGCCGGACGAAGCCATGGTGGGAGAGGCACACGGCACGCTGCAGACTGCTGGCCGAGTGGGCGGGGACCCAGCAGCTTAGGACTCTGGAGAACGGGAGGTCTCCGCCACCATTGACGTCAATAGGGTTTGGGTGGGTAGATGGAGGGGGCCGCCCCTGGCCTCCTTTCCAAGCAGAGACCCTGGACGGAGTCCCGTGGAGCGAGTGGGCTTTTCCCGGGCACGGCTGAGCCCTGGACCGCCAAGATCCCCGTCGGGGTGGGCGGCAGTTCGCGGCCTTTGGTTTGTGGCCCTCCCGCAGCGGGGGTGGGATCAACCCCGGGTGGATCAATCAGGGGCCCTCAGCAGTGCCAAGGGAGCTCACCGCCCAGGAAACGCCAAGGTCCCTTTGAATTGGCCACCAACGCCCCCTTTCCCAGCCTGCCTTGCTCTGGATTTCCCGCCTTTTCACATTCCACAGGTCCCTGGGCCTCGACTGTCCCCCGCTGGCTCCTCCGAGGCATTCCGGGACACCAGACGCTCTCTCCAGCGCCTCCACCTAGATCCCTCGCTGTCCTCGCTCCGTTTCCCCATGCCCCTCCCAACTCCTCCGTGGCTCTTGGCGTCCTTTCCCTACAGCAGTCACAGAGTGCCACCCCCGAGGGCTTTGAGTTGCCTGGAGCCCAAGGCTCCGGCCAGAGACCTGAGGGGCCAGCGTCTGGACTGGCAGCTAATGCCATTTTGGGGCTTTTCTCACGTGGAGCCTGAGGCCGCACCTCCGCGGGCAAACCCAGCGCGCGAGTGCCCTGGAGATACCCGCCCAAGGGGACAGTGTACCCCCTACTGTGGGGAAGGAGGTTCCTGTTTTCTCTGCACTGGTTCGACTTTCACGCCGAGGATCGACTCACACCATGATGGCAAGTGGAATAGCCTGTGGGAAAGCCTCATGGGAAAGACTCCAGGGAAAGCCACAGATTCCTTGATCCACGAGAAGGGAAGCGTGACACTGCTACCGCTCGGGAGAAAGCGCACGTGCATGACCCCACTCGAGCCGAGGACTGACGCCACTTGGGAGACTCCAGAAGTACGCCAAGATCCATGTCAGCACTGGAGAGGAATCCTCAGGTTCTGGTCCCGACTCCACACAAGGTCTTAGGCCCCGCATCGACGGGAGAGGAATCCTGAGAGGCCCCCTAGCACCTCGCATGGGGACTGGCCTTTCCTGAGGTCACCAGAGCGGGTCCCTGAGGTCTCCGTCGTAACTCGAGAGCACCTGCCGCAACTAGAGAAAATCCAGGAGGTTCTCCCTCCAGGCGAGATGAGGCCCATTTCGCTG